>NC_142186.1:22815860-22972360 GCF_026936395.1 Plectropomus leopardus
CTTTGTGGTGAGAAAGAACTATTTGAAAGATTAATTGCAACCTACTGTACTGTGGTTACTGTCAGCAGCCCCGCTGGACCATACAGAAAGAGAAAGAAAGAGCCAGATAGGGAGTAAATGCAACAAGGGAGCTGTTACGGACAGACTGGGATTGAGAATGAAAAAAGAAAAATAAGAGGTGGCCTACGAGAGGGGAGGAGATGGAGGGAATACAGCGGCCTAGGAAGAGATGTAGAGAGGGAAAGGGGAGAGAGATGGGAAGAGTGGAGAAGGGGGGCTGGGGGGCGAGAGTTAGTGCAGAAAATGGAATTGAAGGCTACTGTAGCGTTACTCTATCTAGATGGGAAAATAAGGATATAGGTGGATTCAACACTGTATGTGAGAGAGGGGCTTAGGGAGTGGGTTATATGCTCTTGTGATGAGTTTGTGGGCCCCTACATGTGCTTGCATGTACTTGCATGTGTGTCCTGGTGAGAGTAAATGATTGTACTATCATTATGACTCTCTGGGGGGAGGCAGCACTGTGTAACTCATAGATACAACTCTATGTACTCAGGTATTGAGAATCTCAGCATGAATAGCGTGAGCGTGTGAGCACCTGAAGTGGCTCTCGTTATGTAGACTAAGCCAGTATGAACTTATCTGGAGCTTAAGATTGTTTTCAATGAAAAAAATAACATGTACTAGTAAATATCCACATCCTGTGGAGAGAACTTGTACTTAGTGTCCGTGTGTAAACCTGAACAGTAAATTTGCTTTAATGGCTTTCTGCTAGAAAGCTTTTCCTGGCATAAATCTTTTCATTTCCACCCAAACCATGATTGTTAACACGAAAGCCCTTTCTTGGTTAATTTCAGGTTAAGTTTATGCCCTTAAGGAAAACCTTTTCCTACGGCACCTGAACAAATATACTCTGAGAGGCCCGACATGAT
This sequence comes from Plectropomus leopardus, assembly GCF_026936395.1. Lineage (NCBI taxonomy): Eukaryota > Metazoa > Chordata > Actinopteri > Perciformes > Serranidae > Plectropomus > Plectropomus leopardus. Next base: position 22,816,793 of record NC_142186.1, read on the forward strand.
ACCTGGTGTTCCTCAAGGCTCTGTCCTTGGTCCGCTTACATTCACCATTTACATTCTTCCATTAGAGCACATTATACAAAATAGTCACAGCTACAATCATAATTATGCAGACGACACCTAAATTTACCTTGCTCTGTCACCAAGTGATCATAATCCCATAGATTCTCTTTGCAAAGGTATTGAGCAAAAAAATAATTGGATATCCCAGAACTTTCCTTAGCTAGATGCAGACAAAATTTAACTAATTATTTTCTGGCCCCAAAGAAGAAGGCTCGAGTTAGTTCTTATCATGACTATCTTCTATCTCTGAAAACCAAAAACCAAGTCAGCAAATCTTGGAGTAATTTGTACTTAACAGTCCTAATTTTACCATCATAAACAGCATAGCAAGAATTCAAGGATTTCTTGTCAAGGCTTATAGAAACCAATCCATGTTTTCATTTCCAGCAAGTTCAATTACTTTGATGGTCTTTTCATAGCTCTCTGCAAAACTTCAGCTCACTCAGCACGCTGCTGCTTGAGTATTAACAAAAACAATGACAACTTTTCAAAACTTGTTCTGCACTACCTGTGACTGAACCTTAAATACCAATCATGAACCATCTTATGTCTCTGTTCTTAACTTTTTAATTTCCTTTAAAAAGTTTCTGTTCTTTTAATTTGCATTTTAATCCTTTAATGTTTGTTTGTCTTTTTCCTCTGTTTTTAAATCATTATGTAAAGCACTTTGAATTGCTTTTCTGTAGGAAATGTGCTACACAGATAAACTAGTCTAGCAATGCCTTACTCTCTCAGTGTGATTAGATAGTGCTAATCGTTTGAAACAGTGTTTGTAATGATTCCACATGGGTAGTTTTAGAATATTTTCACAAAAGCCTTCTTAGCCCTTTCCACTCAGCGCTTTCCCTTTTTTTCCCCCTGCACTTTGAATCTGTTCAATAAAAACAAAAATTGCAGAGCCGGTAATGGTACCAGTAAGAGCAACTGTACTAAAATATATGTCGTTGCAATTTGCATAGTGTTTAACACAGGGCACAACTGTAACTGTCAATGTCTTCGAGGATCCTCCTGGCGCTGCCTCATCAATTACTTTGCTACTCAATAACTACTGGCAGACTCAAGTACAACAGTAAATGAGATTCTTACATAATACGACATGGGCCAATAATGACTTTGGAAGCTCACTGCATGCATTAGGTTTGGTGGCCAGGTACTACATTTCTGCACTTAAAATCCAATACCTACTGCACACAAACCAGGAAATCTTTTTATGAATACTAATGCAGTTATGCTATGTTTTGTTTACCATATGCTTCAGTTTTTGCCCACTGATATCAGTTTTAGCATCATCACTGTCATCATTTAACAACTTCTGGCTTCCAGCTCCTGAGCACATCACATTTTGATTAGTTTTACACATTTCATATTGGATTTTTGTCATTACTGACCAGAAACAAAAACAATGCAGAACAAAAATAACAGGAGAGTGTAAGCCTTATACTCCTCGTTACTGGCTAGATGTTGTTTTTTCTTATGCTATGATAATGAGAGTGTGGGTATGTACCAAAAATCGACATAGCCACATAAGCACAATGTTTTTCCAGACACCAAATAAATCACTAGATAACTTTTCACTGAGCCGTGGGCAGACATGTCCAACTTGTCCAGCCAATGTAACACACAGTTCCCCCTGTACGATTACTTGTATTGTGTGAGGATACATAACACACAAAAGCAGCAGTTGTGATTAGAGCTGATGCTGCGCCAATGCTGCCCTCTCCGCCCTCTCTGTGTCCACAGGGCAGATACAAGAGGGAGAAGGTATTGCTGATGATCATTTATGTTAAAGGTTTTGAGGGTTTACCTTAGCTTCTGCACATCTTCATCTAACAGCTTCATCTATGCAGGGCTCCATCTTTTTTCTTCTTTTTCACATGAAAAGAAAATGGCTTTATTGTGAAGCACATAATAGAAGTTTTCGATTTATATAAAGTAGCATTTGCTTACTGCGGCAAGTGCACAAAGCAGTACAGAAAAGAGCACGGCTCCTGCTGTGACAATTTGAGTGGCGTTTGGCAAATAGTGCATACATCGAGCAATATTATGCACCGTAGATTGCTCTGGTGTTGAAAAATCAGGTGTGGCAGTCGGCTTTAATGTAGCAAAAAACATTGAAATATAAGCAAATGTAGTAAATGAAGCCTATAGTGTTTAAACATTATTGAGACAGTGTTTATTCAACTCTGGGCACTTTTGAGGCTCTTTAATACCTTCTTTAATATTTCTGATTTATCAGTGCATAGCAATTTTGAATATTTAGTATGGTTGCAATAATCATTTTCTGCTGGGTTTATGTACCATGTGACTCAATGGCGGTTCCAGTACCTGGTTTGGGTACCCAACAGTACCCTTTTTCCTCTGCAGTAACAAAATGTATATTTTGAACAAGCAGCTCGGCTAACAGTCGACTAAAAAGTAATTCTGCTCCCCTGCTCTTTTCTAATCACACATAGAGCTAATCTGCCGTCTCTGTCTGTCTGTCTGCTTGTGTATTTGTATGGCTATTAAAATAATATAGAAAAGAAAGTAGACCAGATGCCAAAACTATCGTGGCAGATTGGTGCTGCAGACATAATTTTGGCTTGCTGGGAAGGCAATGGAGCGGCTGCAGAACTCCATGGCTGGCTTCCCGGCTTCAGGACGCTTCGGCCTCCTGTCTGAAGTTGAACCCGGTACTCCATGAAACTCCATTGCTGGCCTCAGAGCTCCGTTGCTGGCTTTAAGGCTTTGAGGTGCTTTGTGGCACTTCCACCTCTTGTCTAAATCCAGCATTCTCACACAGATGTGCTCTCGCGTATCGACATTTAATTGGCACCAGTGAAATTAACCTTAATCAGTACTCAGTAGTACCGATCGGTACCCTTAAAAGTGCCAAGTTCAGTACCTAACCGTATTTTCTGCAGTATCAATATACCAGCGCCAGCTGGACTTTGTCTCTCTCTTTAATTTGTCTCTTAATGTTAATTTTTACTGCAGTCATTCTGATATTCTCTGCTTTTAAACAAGAAAGGAAAGAACTTCATTGACATGGTACAGCCGTGTTATATTTATATTTTAATAGCAATTTCATTTGTATGCCCTCAATGTCAATTGTTCCCCATCAAAATGGTATTGAATATCAATATTTTTCAAGATAGAGTATCAAAATTAGAAATTCCAGTATTGTGACAACATTACTTTCTCGTGCTGTTGGGCTACAGTGCATCATAGTGGCAGGCATCATGAATGTATTCATTACATGCTCAAAACCCTCACAGACATAGCAGCGATCATTGCATCAGGTTGCATTATATTTAGTGTGTGTGTGTGTGCTGTTGGCAGTCTGACACACAGAGACAAGGAGAGGGCTGGTGAAACCACACAGACGGTCAACAGTTGGTTCATCATAGCGAGTCATGTTGGTCAGTTTATAAAGCTGCTACATTCTGACGCTCCAACCAACCCACACACTGGGCAATCCACCAGTATTCATCCTGATTCTTCAGTCTGGCCACATGGTATGTGTATATGTATGTGTGGGAGTTTCAGTTTGTGTGTCTGCTTTCATATCTGTGGGTCCTTTTTTCCAAGTCTTTGTGTCTATTTAACTTTATATTGGATCTTTTGTTTGTTGGTGATGTGTGTGCATGCGTACAGTATTTTCATGTCCGTGTGAGCCTGTTTGTGTGCGTTTGTGCCTGTCTGTGTGGGGCCTTTGAAATGTGCAGAGGGGGATTGTCTGTCATTGTGCATCCGTCAGTCTTCCTGTCATGACAGTCAGAGAGCGAGACGGAGGAGGGAGGAGCGGCAGAGGAGATGAAGAAAAGGGCGGATGAGAACAGGAGGAGAAAGAGAGACAGCAAGGCAGTTGTAGAAGAGGAGCTTGAATTAGAGAATTGTTTCAGGCAGACTGTATGAGAGTGTTAAAGTTTAACCTCATACTCATCAGGATGACAACGAACACACACTCTAATACATCTTTTGAGAGCTACAGATGCTGGCAGAAGAGTAGTTTAAATACAAATTGAAAAGAAATCCCTGCAAAAAAAAACAAAAATCTTTTTTATGTCTTTTTTTAGAAAAAAAATGATCAACTCACAGTTTTATGCCTCAGAGAACCACTGAAGTTGCAGTTGCAGTTTACATCTTGTCTGTAGCCACGAGAGGGACAATGCATACTCTAAAACATGGATGCTTCACAAACATCTTCAACCTGGCAGCACAGAAGATCTGTACAATCACCACATTTTAAAGACTGAACCGAAGATTACGAGTTATGACCTTAAAGAACAGAAGAAGAAAGTTAGCCATTTTAATATAAAATGTCATCCCTTAATCATTTCATCCTATTTGATATTTGTGGGAAATTTTGCCATAATTAGCTTATGAATTCTTGAGTTATGGCCAAAAACATGTTATGTGAGGTCACAATGGTCTTGACCTTTGACCACCAAATTCCTTTCAGTTCATTCTAGGTGTCTAGGTGGACATTTATGCCAGATTTGACCAAATTCCCTGAAGACATTCCTGAGATATTATATTTATGAGATTGAGACGGACGCACGGTCACAGTAACCTTGACCATGGACCATCAAAATAAATCAGTTCATCCTTGAGTCTTAAGAGAACGTTTATACCTAATTTGAAGGAATTCCCCCAATATGTTTTTATATCCGACTCACAAAAATGAGACAAATGAGGTCAAAGTGATCCTCACCTTTGACCTTTGACTTCCCAATTCTAATCAGTTCATTTCTGTCTTAAGTTGGGTGTTCCCTGAGGGTTGTCTTAAGATATTGAATTTTTGTATATTAAAAGGACACAAGGTCAGGGTAACCTTGACCTTTGACCCTTGACCACCAAAATCTATTCAGTTCAATCCTTGAGTTGAAATGTATGTTTGTGCCAAATTTGAACAAATTCCCTGAAGCCCTTTTTGACATATCAACTTCATGAGAATGGGACAGATGGACAGACAAACTGAAAATAGAACTCCTCTGGCCACCGCCATCCTCAGTGCAAAGGCATTAAAAAAGGATGAATTCATCAATAATACAATGCCCACTTAAAGCATAGACACAAAAATGAATGAGTAAATAATGGGACACGCACACAACACACTAAGAAACACACACACACACACACACACACACACACACACACACACACACACACACACAGAGAAATCGCAGCCAGACAGGAGTCAAACATCCTTTTAGAGATAGTTTGATTCACACAAATGCAGTAATGAGCCCTTGCCTACACACAGGCCGGCTCTCCCATGTGTATTCACCCAACTCAAACATTAACAGGCTAAAAGATTGAGTGCACACACGAACCCCACACACACACATAATCCCCCGCTCTCTCTCTTTCTGTTTCTCTCTCTCACCCACACATGCACACACACACACATACACATAGGGCTGTTAAGCACACCCATGTATCTCAAATGAAGTGTCAACTGTACTTTAATTAGGCTTAAATGCCATCACTAGGTGTGCTGTAGTGTGTGTGTGTGTGTGTGTGTGTGTCTGTGTGTGTGTGTGTGTGAGAGGCATGGATGTGTGTGTGCTCAGTCAACTATCTCTGTCTCTGAGTTTGACCACAGTAGATAGATTGGCTCGCCCTGCTCTCTCAGTCCCTCAGCCTTGCTCTCTGTGGGACTCAACAGCACAACAAACCATCAAGTTCTCAACCAGATGCCGACCTTTGGGCCAGAGGAGCACAGAGCTAAACTACATCCACCCTAAGGGTCGGGTTATGCTCGATCAGAACTAAATTGAACGTCCTGTTGTCCAACCACGGCGGAAATGAAAAGGGGTTTCTGGCTGTTTGGAATGGTCATGCTGGAAGGCGGATTCATAGAAAGGGAGAGACATGATATTGTCTGAATATGGGGATAACGGCGCACTTTTTCAGACGGCCTCTTCTAGAAGACAGAGGGTTTCGCTGGGTTGTTTGCATGAAAAGTGACAGAAATATCTGTGTAAAACTTAAAAGCGAGCGAGAGGGACAAAAGCTGAAATACAAGCTAATTTGCTAACTTCTCACACCTGGTCAATCATGGTGTGAGAGGGTGTGAATGTTGGATTGACGGTTTTGGAAAGAAGTTTCCTAAAGCAATTTGACCATCTGAGAAGCAGTCTTGCTGGAGTATACTGGCTGAATCTTTGACTCATTATTTTGGCTTTATATCCACTGTAATTTGGCATTTTTCACACCTAAAAACTGAGCTTTTAAAAACGTTCTCTGGTGTGGTTGAATCCAGACGTGCTTGCCTCAGGTAGCTCTGCAAATGGACCTGAATGTAAGCTTGTTTAAATGTGTTTGGGGCGTGTGTGTTAGCTAAGAGTTAAGAACATGACTTTGGTCTGCCCCTAACCTTCTCTGCAATCACTCGCTTTAAATGTCAACACAGCCTATCTCACAGTAAAGTATTTATTTTTATCTCGATGACTCCTCCATCATAAAATAGTGATCTGATGGACGCCTCAGTGCATTGCAGGAATTACATTTATGGGCCCTGATTAAATCACATTTTTTTGCTTGTTCAGTAGTTTGACAGTAGAAATCAAATAAAGATGTAAATGAAAGCAGCTAAATTGTTGATTTGCTGTACTGAAACATGGTATCGGTGACCACTGAGAGCAGATGTAGCAGAAAAAAACAGCTGAGATTCAACAAAGCAACCTGGCTGTCACTCATCGTTTTTCAACTGTGATGCACGGTTGTGTTGTTTAGCAGCCGCAAAAAGGAGAAAGAAGAAACATGTTTCAGTGTGTAGGGAAATATTTATAACAACACTAATGTGTTCGCAAGTTGTTTTCATATGTGAGCAGTGTTTACAGATTTTCCCGCTTATTGTGGACACAATCTGAGAGCAAAAGAAACAAGTAGTTAGTTAGAAAAAAGCTAATTTGAACCAATTTGTGTCGAATGCTTAAAACAAATGTGCCCGAGGGATGCTTGTTTACAGTATGTGCTTTTGCATGTAGACCATGTGAGTATTTGCATGTAGGCTAATTGTTTCCCCACTTCTATGTAACCTGGCTGTCACTCATCATATTTTAACTGTGATGCACAATTGTGTTGTTTAGCTAGCACAATGAGGAAAAGAAAAGACGTGCGTCAGTGCGAATGGAGATCTTTTCATACACAACGAGACAACACTAATGACAACTTTAAGTATTTAATTGCTGTGAAAAAAATGTGTTTTGATAAAATGGGGCTGTGTATGCAGTAGAAAGAAGCAGATACTTTTGAAATTGGTGCCACATGACAAGAGAAAAAAGAAGAAAAGGACGGTGGCCTTTGCCATGGCTCAAAAGCTTCAAAACCCAAAACTACAAGAATACACTGCTCTGCATGGGACAAATATTCACTGCTGGTGGTGGGTCACATAATGCTGTTTAGCCGTTTTGACACAGGAAGCAATATAATGCCCAGCTGGTGACAAACAATCTCGAATAACAGTTAAACAGTGCACTAAAAAATGTTTCTGAATACACTAACAACCAAAATCTTGGTTCATATTTGATCAGTACTGCTTAATTTCACTGCTTGATATCAGCTTTTTCAGCCTCTGTTTACACAATGCAGGAAACAGTTTGGTGTACACTTTATAATTAGTGTACACACTATTACAGCTAAACAGCGCATTCAGATATGTTTTTAAAGACATTTAAGGTGCGAAATAGGCAGTAGCCGAATCTTAGTTCATATTTGATCGGCATTGCCTATAGTTTTAATCTTTAGTTTGGTCTGAGTTTTAGAGATAGAGTCTCTATCTCCATACGCTTCTATACTCTCCGTGTGCATGTATACATTTCATTGGGTAAATCTGAGCTGAGAGATGAGCAGGGAGATCTTGACCCTGGTAAGATGGAAAGAAACTTACCACAGTTCATCTACACATATTAACCAGATTGCTATGCCGTATGCTCTAAACCTGGTTGAGAATCGACAAAGTATCCCTTCAAGTCGAATTCACATGTAAACACTGTTTACAGATTTTACCTGCTTAGTGTGATTGTAGTCTTTAGAGCAAAAGAAACAAATAGTTGTAGAAGAAAAGGCGAATTTAAGCCAGTTTGTGTCTAATCTGCCTCTGGGATGCTTTTTTATTTGCTTCCGCGTGTATGTGTGTATTTGCACCTGATTGTTTGTTCTCGTATCTACATATAACCAATGTTGGTGATGGGAGGCAATCAATCGTCCAACTATACAATTAGCAGCAGCCTAGAGAAAGAGTATGTGCGGGTGTCTGTTGTTGATGGTGTGTTGGGGAGGGGGGTTCTCTCTGTTAATTTGTGTTAGGCTATTTAAATTCACAAAGCAGCCAGAAGAGAGAGAGAATAAGAAGGGAGACGAACGGGAGAACCGAGTGAAAGGGACAGAAAACAAATGGAGTGGAAGGAAAAACAAGACCCGTGGCAGAGAGGGAGGGGAGCAGATTAGATGGGAGGGGGGTTAGGCCGAGTGAGAAAATGGGATGAGAGAAGTGTCAGAGAAGGCCAAGCAGTCAAAGTCAGCATTTAATCCCTGAGATGGCTCGCGGGTGGGGCAGAAATCGCCTCAAGACAAGTTACCGTTCACACAAATACATATCATGCATATCACGTGTTGTGGTTCACCCTTATATCCACTCAGTGCTATTGAGTTCAGCATCTCTGTTTTCTCACATGGTACCGTATATTTCCACACATTTTATCAATCGCACACCTGGTGACCTTTACGATCAAGGACACAGGATTTTATAAATACCGAGGTGTCCAAACTTCTCTTCACTGCATTGCATATTCATCAAACGTTTCAGAAACGTGTTTTAGCCTACTGTTTAACTGTAATACGAGATGGTTTCTTGCCAGCTGGCAGCTATTGTTTTTAACAGAATGCTGCCTGATGCTGGGATGCACTATGTCCCCCACCAGCGGGAGCGTTTATTGGTTTGGGGTGGCGCTGGGCATTCTCGTAGTTTATAGTAGTGGTGGGTGATACCACAAAATTTGGTTCCAATCAGATATCAAGTAATTCACAGATCAGAATTCAGATACTGATACCGATAAGATTCTTTTATCATTAAAAAAAGATTAATATTTTTCACGTATGGGGATGTAGGGTGTCATGATTTATGTGGTCAATAATCAATCTGCTTAAGTGAAAACTAATGATGACCAATTACAGTATGAAAATGTAACATTAATCAATGCTGAAGATCTGATTTGGCTAAAATAATAACTTCACCTCTATATACGTGGATATTCCTCACCTGAGCCTCTCGTAACAGACTGCCACAGTGCACGTGTGCAATACTTGGTTCTGGCACACTTTCTGCATTGAATGCCTGTTGACAGCTACGGTCTCTCTGGACATGCACATGGTTGTATTTATCGTTGAACTGAGGGTCCACGTCAGTATCCAGCAGTAAATGGGAGGGTTGGGATGTGAGTTTACCGCCCTTCTACTGCCGACATCAGTTGTAAGTGAAACTAAAAAAAGACACTGCTGGGTCTGGAGTATTTTGTTTGAGTGCAGACAACAGAAAACCAGTGGAGGAGTAGAAGAGAGAAACAAATCCTCTTTTTGGTACATATCCTACTGACACTAGGATTGATCTTTAAAATGAAAACGTAGTATCGAGAGTATTGATATAGTAGTGTTATTTATATGTATTATTTATATTTAATCGATTTGCCCAGCCCTAAATTGTAGGTTTTCTCCCTCTTGAGCAAAAGCATCCTTTTTCTCTGTTTTCTCTGGTCAGATGGCTCCAATTTCACAAGTATGTGTGTCTTTTAACTGTATAGATGGCTAAGTTTTATGTCTTATTCCTTTATATCGGTGAAATACGTCTTTAACTGTTCAGGGTTTTTGTGTAGATTCTATTTCCTTACAACACGGTCGAAATGCTTTTCCTCCACACTGCCAGAAATATGGGATAGGGATTTGTCAGGGAGAAAAATACTAAATCCCGTCATTTTATTTTAAATATTTGCTCAGAATAAGTCGTTAAGTCTATTTGATTATGTATTATGCTTGCATACACTTGTCTTGATGTAAACCTACAGTATCTGCTGGTATGAGCTCCACAGCTCTGCCGAGACAAGGACATTAGTTACTCGAGAGCAAATTACTTAATTCACAAACCATTTAGCACTGATCTCTTCCGCCCCAGTAACTAGATACTACTGTCTCCAGCACTTCCACTAGCATTAGCCTCTGCATTCATTTCTTCATTACATTTAGCATTAGCTAAAGGCGCTGTGCAGCCCTATTAATTAGGTCTGTTTTTAGCGCGGAGCATTTCAGATCACGTTAGCGTGCTAACTGAAGCAGGACCACTCTGTCTTGCCTTGTTGCCTCCTCCATCACACGCCTGTTTCTCTTCTCCAGCTTTATTTCTTTGTCTCCTTGCCGTCCCCTGCTCTCATTTTCTCCCGGGGTCACTGGCCAACCATGACAAAGAAGAGAACTGTCTGTGTGCTGTGTTTCTATCCGTGTGAGAAGCTTTTATTGAGATTTAGACCCTTGTCATTGGAACATGTGTTTGGGTTACGACTCTACTTTAGACTCAAGATTAGGATCACGTTGAGGTTAAGTTAAGTGTGAAACAGTGAGAGATTAATAATGAGGTTAAGGCCTTGGAAAAGACTGTCCAGCTGTGTGTGCTATAGGACAGAAAGAGCAGCTCTGTTATTATCCACAGTGTTTACCCCTGCATGCTGGGTTTATCTTTCTACCCTTATGTGTGTGTTTGTGTGTGCATGCTCATGTGCATGGAATAGGATGTGGTCCAGTTGGTGGCTCAATTTTGATTGGAGCAAAGTATGTGCAGTGGATGAACGCAGGAGGGAGAGGAGTGGTTGACATGATAAAGTGGAGAGTGGGATGGGAACATTAAGGCAGGGTGTAGGACAGCTGTCCAACAGGGGAGAGCGATGGGTGGCAGTGCCAGTGGTGACAAGAAAAGGTGAATACAAAGTAGGAGGAAGCAAACAAGTGCAGGTGCATTTTATCATAACTCTCCCTACAGCAGCCAAAACAGCAGTCCCAGAAAATGATTAGTGGTTTTGACTTCCCTTTTTTTTTTTTTTTTTTTTTTTTAAGCAGTGATGACGACAGTGACTTACGTCATCTGAAACTTTGTAACCAATATGACAAATCATCCACTAGGTGTGCATGAGGGATGTTAGTAGTTATCATAATTGGTCAGAAATACAAGATGTCAGGAGTTCTGTTTGAAGCCGATTGCACTCGTGCCTCAGGCAAAAATTCTTGCTCAAGTTGAAAAAAAAAAAAAACCCTCTGGAGCAAGCACCTCTTCATTTACATTTGCAGTGGAGTGAAGCTCTGTTACATGTTAAACTGCCACTTTGCAACATGTAGAGTGGCAGATTGCTGAACACAAGTGAACATTTCAGATCAGAAGGGACACACACAGCATCAGTCAGCACAACTTTTCACATTCTGAACAAGAGACACAGAGATCCAGGGAGCTGCCAGGTGAAGCGCACTCCTTGTTTTGAACACACACAATCCAGATGAAGCAATACATAAGTGCATTTACATTTAGTCCTGCTCATTAACAACGTGATCTCGTCCTACTCATCATATTTTGATGCCGGGGTGGAAGCCTCCAGTCTCAATGTAATGACCCGGGGTTTCCACCCGACCCAAGCATCAAACATTTTGAGTTGTAACTTTAAAAGGGTTTAGAAGGGTCAGAAGGGTTGGTGGATCTTGATGCCAAAGGGATCAGTGGTTTGTTTTTTGTTTTTGGACTCACGGTGAGATTTGGCAGTGAGATTTAGGCAAAAAGAAACATTTGATAAGGGTTAGGAAATGATCATCTGTCATTGGCAATCAATCGTCATTGGCTGTCATTGGGCGGAAGGCGGAGTACACCCTGGACAGTTCGCCAGACCATCGCAGGGCCGACACATATAGACAAACAACCATACACACTCACAGTCACACCTAAGGGCAATTTAGAGTCACCAATTAACCTGAGCTGCATGTCTTTGGACTGTGGGAGGAAGCCTGAGACCCAGAGAGAACCCATGCAGACACGGGGAGAACATGCAAACTCCACACAGAATATATATATATATATATATATATATATATATATATTATGTATATTTTAAGTCTTGACTTAAAATCCCAACAAAAGCAGTTGTTTCAGCAGGTTGTTGCTGTGTTTCCATCTGCTTCTTACGCTCAAACGTGGATGTTTTGTACAGACCCGTCAGTGTGTTTACGTCTGCTTTTTAGGCTCCAGTCGCTGATGTTTTGTAGCAAGCTGTCAGTGTGTTTCCATTGACTTTTTAGGCTCCAATTTTGGGTGTTTTGTAGTGACCTGTCTGGGATAGTGGCACAAAAAGTAGTTGTTTTTTTTAGCAAGACATTGCTGCTTTCCCTTCCAGAATTGTGCCATCTAAACTTAACCACACCTGAACCACAGCATTGTTGAAACATAAAAGTTTAAGCGCATTTGCTACATAATTAAGTGCAAATGTAATGTACATTAGTTTGCATAAACGTACCAATGTCATTATTTTTTGTGAAGATTTGGTTGCCAACTAGTGTATTTCGACACCCAGAACCAGGCTGACATAAAGTAGAATACTGAGGTATTTTACCGAGGTATTTCCATTTTTTGCTACTTTGTAGTCGTACTTCACTAGATTTCAAAAGGAAAAAATACCACTATAATCTGTTCTTTATACTATGCTTTTTATTCAACTACATTTAAAAACAGCTATAGTGAGCACCTGCTTTGTATCTATATAACACTGACAAAGCATTACATATATATTACTGTGATAAACATGTTAAATATGATATATTGTTCTGAATTGAACTGCCTAACAGTAGATTTAATGGTAAAGATCTTTCAACAACATGAAAATGCTGCTTATATATAAATGCATCAATAACAATAATACACTGATAAAATATGTATTATATAACTCTCCACATAATGAGTGTTGGTACTTGAGAACACTCTGCTATTCATGCTAATAATACGTTGCTTTTTACTTAAGTAAACGTTTGCACTGACCATATTTTTACAGCATGACATTGTAATGATTACATGAAGGATCAGAGGTTTTCTACAGAAACTCTCCAATGCTCATCTTCATTGAAATGATTTGGCTATAATACAGTATGAGGCTCCTTTGTACTCTGTGAAGAATGAGTAAAGTAAACATTATCACTCTTTCATGTGTTAGCATAATAGTGATTTTATTATACAAACCATGTAGTGGTGTCTGTTTTAATCTAAATGGAGATGCATATAGGCAGTGTGTTTTGCATTTTCATAAGAATAATGTTAACAGACCATTAAATCTTCAGTTGAATTGACCTGAGGAGGGAAATAAAGAAGGGTGAAGCAAATAAGTTGAAAGTGAGAGACAACGGGACAGAAAGACAGATTAAGGGAGAGAAACAGACAGAGAGTGAGAGAGAGTGAATAAGTGAGAGAGATGAACAAAGACGGCACAGAAACACTTCTAATGAAGATGAACAACAGAGAGAATCTGTCATTGAAGACGAGTGATGGCTGATTTATGGCGGCAATAAAGGACAAGATGGGTGTTTAACTCTCACAATGGTCGTCAACTGGCCTGCCTGTTATTGTCCTGCCCATCCTGGCCTCCCAGTGACATCACTGCTTCTTACTGTAGGGGCACGTTGGGCGTTAGTGTCGCCGCAGCAACTGGCTCTCCTCCAGTTGTTGCCAGGCGGCAGTCTCCATGGAGATGTATATGGCGGGGGCGTGGGTGGAGCTGGGAGAAGAGGAGAATGGAAAAAGGGGCTAAAGTGCTAATATGTACATATGTGTGTGTGTGTGTGTGTGTGTGTGTGTGTGTGTGTGTGTGTGTGTGTGCTTCTCTATTAAAAGCATTTTTCAAGGTGAGATAGTAATGCTATTAAATAAAATAGTGATGTTGACAGAGATTAAAAACCCATACTGGCAGATATGTTGCTAATTCCAGTGATGCATGTTGGACAGAATACCTCCACCCCATGAAGAAAAACCTGCTGGACTGACAGCTCTCTTACTGTACGTCCATGTCCATGTCCGTGTGTGTGTGTGTTCATGTTCGTGAGTGTACACAGGCGGCGGTGGAGATAAAAGGATCAGGTAGACGGTGTGTGTATGTGCATGTGTGTGTGACAACACAGCAGTAAGTAAGGACCTCTGTCTTTCTGCCTGTAATGATACATTAACTGTAGCTAAGATGGTAGAACACACACACACGCACACACACACAGCCTTGGTTGTCCTCTCTATGCTTTCATTTTATTCCCTCTTTCCCGCTTCACTTCACCTCCTCCATCTCTCCAACTCCCACCTCGCCCTCTCTCTTGTAATCAGATGTGAGTAATACACATTGTCACCACTGAGCAAAGTTACTACTCCTCCTCTCCTTTTCACCACACATACTCATTGTATACACGTGCACAATCACACACACACTCACTGTACATGTAGACATTGCATACTCCACCATAGGCGACACATGTGGCTCTCTGCACCAAAAAACCTGATAAGGCTTGTTCTCTGCTGTACAATACAGTGCAGCATATAGATCGTATAAATCTTTTATTGAGCCTCGTGCTGCTCAGCCTACGCATATGAACTGAGACTAATATACACAGACATTGGATAGCTAACGTGATCAACTAGCTATGGGACCTATTGTGCTCGGAGGTTCTTACAGTAGAGTGGTGATATGAAATCAGTGCTGGTTTCTGTTTATATGAGCTACAGAAACCTCACAGGCTTACAATCCTGTTAAAGTCCATTCTTGGTATCAGAAATGTAGTAGTGGATACCAATACCAGTAAAATTCCATACTATTCAATACCAGGGTAAAAAATAACAAAATCCCATGTTGTAAGCATATACTCCTTTATTAAAATTTAAACATTACAAAAAAGGAAAACTGGCATGTTGTTACTACAATATGTTGTTAATGTAAAGTTAACCTGAATTGAAACTCACTTACCTTGAATTCTTTGAAGAAATCCAGGTGTCTGTCTTTAAGTCTGTCAGTCTGTCTGTCTTCACTCATTGTTTCCTTCTTTTGTCTAATAAAGTTTGATGGGACCATTTGCATTCTGGTTTCGAGGCGGCGCTGTCGCTGCAGCTGCACTTTTTGCCATCTTCCTCATTTTGTTTTTGTTCTTCCCTTCTAGTAGGTGTTCTTCTTCTTTTCATATTTAATTGTTGACTAGACACTTGTATGAATACATGCTGTCCCTGTCAGGTCCAGAAGATTTGCACCTACAGTACAGGAAAAAAAAACTACACTGTCATATTTTCAGAATTTTGGCATTGACTGCATTGACACGGACTGGAGTCTGACATCTCTAGATCCTACCAGCACTCTCATAGCAAGACGTTAAATGGACACGACTTTTGAACAATGCATTTCATGGTGGTGAGCACGCAATGTGGTAAAATAACTTGCTGGTTACATGAAAACAATACCAATCAGAAATCTATCATGGATGAAAATTGTTGCAACAGCTTGTTCATGTGTAGGTAAAGAAAAATACTGATGATGATGATTAAGTTTAGGACAAGATCACAGTTTGGTTTAAGTAACTACATACAGGACATAAGTGACATAAACATATGTGCTTTGTATAACTGCAAAAAGTACCTACATAAAGTACTTTGCTTAGATGCATGAAGTCAGTAAAGTCACGTAACTTTGTTGGCTCTGGGCCTCACACTGGACACAAGCAGCGGTCTCCTGGATGAAAGTCCATGTTTGTTTGACCAATCCACCACTGCTCCCACTCTTTAAACTTCATTCGTGTTGCCCTCACAACAATAGATCCTAATTGACTTTACACATTTCAAGCCCACCACCATGTAATTCATTGTTAAGACTCTGCAACCATTTCAAGCATAGCAAGAGTTAGCAGAGCTGCTTAGTTAAAATATGAAAGTGACATTTTCAGTCATTAAAACATTGCTCTACAGCATCAGTGGTAGTCGTAAATGACAGGTTACCTTTAAACTCTAAACTAACTCCAGTCCAGTTTTTGACCATCAGGGCTGCTTGCGTTCTCTCTTGCGATTAGTTCTTTGTCCCACACGTACCCAGTTGATTGTGACTGACTGAACTATTTACGTCGTCATTTTCTGGTTGGAGAACCCTTTGGTTTTTCTGCATTTGTTTCATGCTGCTTTTCATAGTTTTGCATTAGCATTAGTATCATGTCCGGAAGTGATCAAACTTTCTCTGCTGAGCTAAGTCTGACAGATCCTTATGTCACCATGTCTGCTGTAATCAATTTAGTTACCAAAAAAAGTCAAAACAACAAAAACAGTAGCCTCACTCATTAACTATATTCTGTGTAAAGTAGCACTTCTGCTTTTTCTCTCCTTTTCAGGTACAGGTTTGATTTTATAGAAGCGTTTTAATTCCCTCTGACATTCACTATAGCTGTCAGCAATTCAGCGGAGGTGGTGCACCTCTGCTAACGGCTTCTTGGATAGCAGCAGGTGGCAAACTTTCGCATTTCTAATTAAGTGTAATGTGTGTTTTTCGAGCTAAAAGCACACTCATTTCCTATTCAGTACTGCTTTACCTATAGCATAACACACATAAGACTTATCTCTGCGAACTCAATGAAGCCACATTATTTTCTCTTACCACAGACTTTGTATGCCACCACCTGTACCTAAGGTCATAGCTTCGTTTTCTCCTATAAATGTTTCCTGTAATGGTAATTCACAAGTAGGAGAGGAATTGCCTCAGGTGTGCATGCTGTATTAGATTTTTTATTTCCAGGATGTAAGCTATTGATGAGGACAGCCAGCTAGTTAAACAAGCTTTTTCCCTCAGTTAAAATGGGT
Source organism: Plectropomus leopardus (assembly GCF_026936395.1). Lineage (NCBI taxonomy): Eukaryota > Metazoa > Chordata > Actinopteri > Perciformes > Serranidae > Plectropomus > Plectropomus leopardus. The sequence goes on from NC_142186.1 coordinate 22,833,720, forward strand.
TAATCATTCAAATTGCTCCAGAACTGTTGAAGTTAAAATGTTATTTTAGACCCTCAGTGGAAGCACAGGCTGTTAAAACACAATATTTCTGCCTGCAGGGATTAGTATTGTTACTCTGCGAACTGAGACTCCCTGGCTAGCCCTGATCTAGTGTGTCTAGTTGCAGTGCTGCCAGTTTTTGTGCCAGGCACTTTAATCAGCTCCTCATTGCTGCATGAATTCCCTATGTAGGCCTGGCCTCCCTCCCCTTGTGCCTGGCAGCCTGTTATTTTTCCCTGCCACTTCCACAGCACATCAACCTGTAAGTGTCATTTAGCTATCAACACACACGGCTCCCCAGAGCTTTTTTGTTATTAAAAAATGGGACACGCTCCCCTCGCCACTAGGGTGCCACGTGTTATTGTGTGTGTGTGTGTGTGTGTTGATGTTCATTTGGGCTACAGAGAGACAGCGCTATTACTAAGAGTAACCCCGTGTTCCCCTGGAGGAATCAATGAATCAAGAATTATTTGTGCACCGCTCTGTGTGTGTGTGTGTGTGTTTGTGTGCATGCCTGTGACTAAGTGCATCTTTCAAAGCTCAGAGAAATAGGTGTGCTTATTCCCGCATGCATTACTGTGTGTGTGTGTGTGTGTGTGTGTGTGTGTGTGTGTGTGTGTGTGTGTGTGTGTGTGTGTGTGTGTGTGTGTGTGTGTGCGCACGCACGTATGGGCTGAATGTTGCAAAAAAGAGCTGAAAGTGTTAGAGAAATACAAACCTGGAAATCTTGTTTCTCCTCATTGCTTTATGTCAGGTTTCAAATTCAAATGCTTTTTCCTTGTGAATTTTTTATGTGTCATCCCAGATAAGTAGGGTGATTACCTGCTAACATGTATTCGATTTACCGGCTGGCATGAAAGCCCCCCTGGGTGATGAGTTAGCCCTGTTTCTGGAGAGACCAACCTGCACCTGAGTTTGTGTGTAGCTGTTTGCAGATCAGTTTTATATCAGTTTTTTTTTTTTTTTTTTTTAAATAATTTTTACTGCTCATATGAGCATTGATTGAAAGGAAGGGTATTTTTTTTTATCAGTGAGTCATTAAAAGTGACATGTAGAGATGTAGAAACACTACTGGCTGCCATGACTGACTTTGAATTTCACCAGCACCACATCTGGTGCAAAATGAGCTGTCAGGTACCATATATGCGCTACTCTGTGTAAGTGTACACATTTCATATTGGATCGAAATTAAGCTGTCAGACATGTTTTTTGGCGTGCACGCTTTTGATCGATAGTGAGCTGCCATGACAGTGTGTGCATGTGCATGTGTGTATGTGCATGCATTGCACATTAGTGCAGTTTTTAGGAGCTGCAGTCTAACAGGCTTTAGCTTTTCCTAAATCTGTGCCATATCAGTATTTATATATTCAACTTCATTTTCCGCTCATTTAAACGCAAGCACAAGCAGATAGGTGCACAAACAGCAAACACACACACACACACACACACACACACACACACACAAACTCGCAGAATGCTTTATTTATTTGTGGGAGTTTTTAAGCTAATTAGTTCGAGTCCAGGGGAAAACAGTAATTGCCTCCCAAGAGTAAAGGGGGATGACAAAGGGAAAGCGAGAGGACGGAGGCCTAGAGGGAGAACAAAACTGTGAGAGAGTGAGAGAAAGAGAAAGTTGTGGTGTGGGAGGAGCTTTGTCTGGCAGTTCGAATGTGTCGAAAAGGCGTGTTTTGACACACGCCGTCTTGAAACGTGCCTCCGTGCGTGTGTCTATGAGAGTGTGTCAAGACAGTGTGACAGATCACCACTGATGGTGACTGAAACAGTGCCCTCTTCGAGGCGGCACCTTGTGTGTGTCTGTAAGTGCGCGTCAATCCACGCTGGCTTAGCTAATGGTGTGTTTGCAAGCGTGGGCGGTGAGCGAGACATCCCTAACTGACACCGACAATACTGTATAATTTGAGTGACGGAGAGAGTGAGAGGGAGCAATGTGACAAAGGCAGAGACACAGAGGGAGACAGAGAAAGGGAAAGCTGTGTAAAGATTGAAAGGGATTTGATGTTTAAGGAGATACAGTAAGACAGGGAAGAGATGCAGGAAGACACACAGTGACAAAGTTACACAAACAAGAAAGAGAGATGCAAGAGAGCCCGGTGGCAAAATGATGCAGAGATTGAGAGATAGGAGGAAAGACAGAGGAGGGAATGAAATTCAATGAGAGAAAAGATGAAGGTGATGAAAAATAGGCCACCTCCGAGGTTTTTTTTCTCGGGCTCTGGCAATCAATCATTCTATTAATCTCAATCCTTCCCCCATCTTTCTATGAATTTAATCCTGACTCACTGCCTTCTGCCCCCGCCACATATTGTTTCTTTTTTTGTCTTTGATTCTTTTCTATTATATTCAGCACAAAGAAACATAATCAATAACTTGTTACTCAACAGCAAAAATAATGACATTACTTCGACTGTTACATAACAACAGCATTACTTTCCATAACTCAGCCCAGCTCCATTAAAGGTTCTTTTAACAACTCCAAAGGCACCTCGCCACATAGTACACATGTAGCAGCCGGTTATGGTTCCCGAGTATTTAGCTTCCTTTCATGGTAGAAGTTAGTCTGACAATTTCTGTAACATCTTTTCAAAACTGACAATCTGACATTCACACCAACTTCACACAGTCATTGGCCAGCTGTGTGGAGGTGAGAAAGAACATTTTTTTTCTCAAGGTTTTTTTTTTTTTTTTATTAGGATTCTCAGTTCTACTTCTTTCACCTTTCAAGCAATTTTAACACTGTGAATACCTTCCAGAAGAGATTACCTTTAAATTTTTAGTGTTATATCCCTATATTAAAAGATAATTGTTTCTCTCTGTTTGTGCTGCCAGTAATGTGGCTGCCCCCAACAGGTATAATCACTTCTACATTAGGATGTGGCTGGAGGACATGTTGTGCACTACTTGTTACCAATAAAGGTAATGACATTTTTAAGTAACACATTAAGAAGTGTAAGGTGTTATTCATCCATGGATGCATTATTGAACGGGCCTAATAGAGGCACAGGCCCAGGGGCCCAAAGTGTCAAGGGCCTTATGGCCTTCACCTGCAAAATGTCTCTCAATTTAATGCGTACTAATCAGGAAGAGACTTAAAATGACCACAAACAGATGCAAAGAACTACAACGAGACACAGAATGACCACAAAAGATACAAATGTGATGCAAATGTCACAGTTTTCTACATATTTATTTATTTGTGGTGGCTCGCCACAATTAAAACATCTGCCACCACATATTGATTTTTTATTTTTGAAGCTAGACTGTTCATTAGGAGCGCTACTGAAATATAGTATATACCGTTCAGTTATTGTTTGCGCCACACTCTCAGAGTGCAGAGCGTACTCTGAGCACAGATGGAGCAGCAGAAAGTGAAACAAGCCTTCATTGCGCTGGGTCTAAAAAGTTTGCTTTTAGCAGCAGCTATTCTTTTCATCCATCGCCCTGATCAGCTCTGACCAGCTTGATAGATTAATTATATAACCTGCAACTCAAACATCTCAAACTTCTGCTGAGGGAAAAAAATAACTCATAAAAAGTTCAGCCTGCGTTTACTTACCCTCAAAAATGTCCAAATTCAGGGAGAGGGAACATGTTAAAGTGATAAAAAAAAAGGGAAACACATGAGATTTTTTAAACAAAAAAAGAGAGAAAAAAAGGAGTTTTCTGAGACCGGATCAAAGTTGTAGTCTTGTTCTATTCTATCCAGCACTTAGGATGTTGTCTTCGTCTGTCTTCTTCCCGTCTTCTCTCCAGCTCAGCATCTGATAATGACAATGACAGCATACAATGTGTTTGATCATGAAACAATGATTTATCAAAATACAAGTGGATTATGTGCTCTACAGTACAGCACTGCAGTGTCATTCACCATCTGCTGTGATGCAAATGCGGATATTTCCATCTAGGTTTTTACTGGAAGATCTCTTTGTGTTATAAACCGTGTTCCCCTGCTGTATTTTCCTGCAACTGGTTCGCTGATGGTTCAGAGGTAAAACAGACTTTAGAAGCTGGTAAAGGCTCTTCTCTGTTTCTTTTTTTTTTTTTTCAAATGATGCATGTAGCACCGTTAAGCTACCCTAAACAAGGGTTAAAGAGATACTTGTGCTCATTTTTCTCCTGCAGTGTGGTGGGAGTAGACAAAGCTAACTTGTATCCATGCAGCGCTTTTATCTTCTCTATCTCGCCTTCTCTAACTCTCTTAATATCTCTTTCCGTTTTCATCTGGAGCTGCTTTGGCCTTGCACACATTGTCTATGTGAGTTGTTGTGTGCTTCTATCAACGGTTGGTCTCCTGGTCCTTGTATGTTTCAAGGCCATTAGTCACATTGTCATGGGGTCACCGCAGGTCACGACAGAGTGCAGCTTGGGCTTGTTTACTCCTTGGTGCTCTGAGCTCATCTGTTCATCTCTCTGTCTGTCTCTGTTTCTCTCTCTACTTAGCTATCTGACCCACTGCCTGCCTCAAAGCCCTGTCTTTCTGTTTGGATGTCTGATTAACTGACTCGACCTCTGTATTTTTTTTGTAGTTAGACTGCATGTCTACATGTTTACATGTTCCTTAAGCTTCCTTTATCAGCAGGGAAATGGGAATTATTGCCAAAGCAATTAATTCCACAAAGTGATCATTGTAAATCAACACTATGTTTATCACCCACTGATTTTCTTTTCACTAATTTTCTCACCTCTTCCCACTCTTCATATCTATTTCACTTCAGTTCAAATCTATTCAAGATGGCTTATTGGCATGATCTCATCCTTATCCCGTTGCCAAAGTGCAAATCACATTACCAGTACATCTCAGCTCAGATCAAACACACAAACAAGTACATCTTTACAAATTTTGCATATATATATTTATCTGTATTTGCATGATCTGTCTTCCTCTTGAAGTGGTAAATCTTTATAAACAGGTAACAAATGTTTTTGTGGTTAGCGGAAAAGCCATTTCCTAAAACAGCAGGACAGTGATTGTTTTTCACAGACATTTCTCAAACAAGACTAAAGGGTACATTTGTTAGGGACTATTTTAAACCTGTGGATTCATACACATTTGATGCCCTAGTGTGTATATACAGCAGCGAAATGATGTACTGTATGTGGTATTTGCTCGAAATAAACCTTTCTTCATTGCAATGAAGATACATGTTACCCAGTGTTACGGCACGGCTCATTCATGTGTTTTTAATAGTTTTCGGACAACAAGGCCAGAGAGGAAAAAGCCACATAAAAAATTAGATTTTTTGAAGTCTTATGCTAATATCAGTGCTTTTTCTTTTTCATTTTTCTCTGTCTAACCCACCGCCTCTCTATCTTCCCTTAAATCTCTCTGTTGAATAAATTCAAAGCACCTTTATTAACAGTGTTTCACATTGTTCGAGCATGTGGGAAAATCACATAACCAACACATCTCATTTTGGGTAAATATATCAGTCTTTACGATGAGTGGCAGGTCTTCCTATAGGCGCCAGAGGCAGCTAGCTGCCAAGGAACATTATAGTAGGTGTGAAAATGAAAAACAAAAAGCCATCAAGGTTATTAACACATTCTCGTTCCAACTCGTCAAATATTGCCGCTTGGTCTTGGACTTTGACATCTACACGTGACGCTCTAAGTAGCTATCCTCCAGTGTCTGTTGTCCTGCGCTCTGGGATGTTGTGCCATTGTTACATTTTGTCTTTTCAAAAGACACCTCTGTTTTCACAGGAAATGTAAAGTTTCAACGTGTTAGATGCCAGTTTAGTCTTTTTCAAAATACACGTATGTAAGTGAAACACCTCGTAATAGGGATCATTTCCGCTTGTGGTTAAGTGTAGGCAACATAAGCAGATGGTAGGGTTTGGGAAAAAGTTGGGGTTGGGCATGTGAAGGGGCTGTTGACACAGTACAAAAGCTAATATTACCGCATTCTCTTATTGTTTGTTATTTATTCATTTTTTTGTTTGCTAGTGTCATAACCCGGCTCTCACCAAAACAACTTAATAGTCAAAGCAATTCATTTAACAAATTAAGTTGAAATATAGCATAAGCAAAAACAAATTGAATTGGACGTGATTACCAGTAGATCAGGGATGTAAGATGTGTTGTGTGAGTGGTTATATGATGTGTAGGATGTTGTATGGTGCACAAACTATATGAATACAACCAAAACACAACAGAAGGGCCAAATCACCAGGGAGGGGTACCTGCTGAAAAAAGAGAAAGAGACAATAGTTAACTCAGTTTATAAATTGGAGCACTGGGACCAGATGGTCCCAGAATGCACTGATTACCAACTCATACTGTAAGAGAAGTTCTAGCAGACCCTGCAGGCAGGGCTGAGAAACAGCAGGGGACAGCACAGTTAGCGAAGATGTTTATTTATGCTTTATTCTCATTAACTATTGTTGTTAGTAATGAATACATTATTGTTATTATTATTATTATTATTATTATTATTATTGTTGTTGTTGTATTAATAACAATAATATATATTTTTTTTAAGGAATGGAGGGCACACTAGGGAAAACTTGCCCAGAGCGTCTAATGTGCTATGTCCAGCACTGTTTACAAACAAGATACAGCTGTCTGTTTCGTCATTGTCAGCAACATCAGGGAGATTCAGTGTTCTTTATCGAGAAAGATGACGGTTTGTTGATCCTCGTGGGGAAATTGCGAGTTTATACCAATAAAGGGGCTGTTGACAATTACGACATTAATCAGACATCATAAGTGGGAGGTATGAAGTGTTAGAGCGCCTGCAGATTGCCACTTGGAGATGTTAATAACACTTCCAGCTGTTTACATGAACATGGATTGCAAAATTCGCGACGTCCAATATACACAAATATAAAAATGAAATGCCTGCCATCTGTTTGGCCTGTTTCTTCCTCTCTCTGACTTCTATGATGTCCCTCTTTGCCCGTCTGTCTGTCAGACTCTGTGTCTTCTGTGCTGCTCTTTAACTGTATTATAAAGCCATTTTCTTACAGTAGCCGCTCTGTCTCCGAGCCTCCCCTTGTGCTCGCTCTCTCCCCTCCCACTGCTTCAAATCAATGAAACTGCACAGGCCCTTCCTCTCCCCCTGACTTTCTGAATACTGTTCTCTCTCTGGTTCTCTGAATACTTCTCCCTCCTGCTGCGTTTTCTCCCTCTCTGTCTCCCTCTTTGAATACTCTCGCCCCCGTCTCTCTGTTAGCCCGTCTGTCTGTCTCTCTCTCGCCGTCTCTCTGCCTGTCATCTCTGCTGGACAGTTAGTCTGTTTTCATGAAAACTTTCTCTGTCCTTCGCCAGCTCGATTTTAAAATGTCAGATGAGAACCAGAGAGCAGTTTTTTTTTCTTTAACACACAATGTCCCTCTTTCTGTCTCTCACAAACACAAGCGAGTAAGTACACACACTCTTATAGACTAACATAAATGAATGCTTCCTCTTCTAACACACACATCATTGCTCACTCACACACACACACACACACACACAGTTTGGTGACTCATACTAACAGGTAATAAGTAACCACACTTGGTTCTCGCAAAGACAGCAAAACACACTCTTTCAATATATACATAGTAGTGACTGGTGATGGCGTCTAATTTTTACCCCGTTGACATGCCTCATGTAGGCTGCCAGTAATGAACCCTGTGAACACTTCTGCTCTTCAACAGCACAGCCAATTACAGCAGGGTTCCCGAGCACGGCTTTTTAAATTCTCCACTGCGAGGGATGTGAACAGACAGAGTCGTGCGACAGCCATGTTCTGTTATACTCTCACATCATTTTAACTTTGACATTTTCTCCGGCAGAATATGGGCGACTGGGAGGTGACTTTGCCATATTGTTGACGCTGGCATGTAATTTGTTGTGGAGTGGAGGAAGCAAATTAGTGATGCTAATCTCAGTTATGGAGAATTTAATTGGAAATCCTTGATGGGATGGGGGAAAAAAAGAAATTAGAGGGAAAAAAGGCGAGTGCTTTTGTGTCTGGTTAACCACTCAAAAGATTTTTCAACATGTTGGATCCGAAAAAGTTTAATTTCACAGCTACTTGGGGACGTCTTTGTGAACGTGGGTGTGCGCAGGAGTGTAAATAGCATTACTGTAGCTGTGTGTGCACACGTGTTTTTGTGTCTGTTTCCTGCTGTGTGTGTTTCTCTTGGATGTGTCTGTGCACACGTGCCAGTATGTTCCTCGTTCTATAGAATGTCAACAGTCATTTGCGTAGCTTATTGTCAATAGCAAAGTGTGTGTGTGTGTGCGTGTGTGCACGAGTGTTTAGCAGCAGCTGTGTTTGTCTGCAAAGGAAATGGATGGAAAGCTCTTTGTCCAATCGCAAATAAGCTGCAAGTGTGACTGTTATTCAGAGGAGGAATGAAAGACTTAATGTTGCAGCTTCTTTCACATGGGTACTGGGAATGGAGAGGGATGGATAATGATGGAAGAAAAATGTTTACAAATGAGAGAAACAGGGAAGGAGGAGGTGCATGTGCAATTTGACAAAGTGAAAGCAGTGTGTTTTCATAACAGCAGCTAAGCAAGGGGAGGAAAGGGGAATCTGACTGGCACTATTCTGGCAGCAGACAGAGAGAGGGGGGAAAAAGGGAAAAGAGTGATGAGCGGAGATTGAGTTGAGAGGTTAAATGACCAAAACGCTGGATCAGAGGATGAAGGAAGAGGGAAACACACACACTGAGAGACAGGGTCATGCCAGTTTCCCCACCATTGTCAAACTCAAATGCTGCTGGTTGCTCGAGAAACATGCAAATGGAGTGCAAATGAGCTGAACCACGGGCGGAGAGGGGTGGTCATCATGTTGACGTTGTCATGGAAATGACACACAAGCGCACGTGTGTGTGTGTTTGTGTGTGACTGGATGGATGGATCGGTCAAGGGGGTGGGAGAGGGGTATAAAAGAAGGGGTGGACAGACGGCTAATGAAGATGAAGGAGTGAGAGACTGTTTACCTCGGAGTTAAGGAGGGAGAGCTGCATCTGGCCAATAATGCAAAATCCTGGAACAAATTTAATAGAGGTGAACTGAATAATAGACGAGGGTAAACAATTGACGTTATTGGTGGAAAATGAGAAAAGACAAGTGGAGAGGAAGGCCGGTAATATGAAGCAGACGAGGCTGATAGAAGAGAGTCAGTATGTTCATCACTCCCTCCTCTTCCGCCGTCCTTCAAGTTATTCTTCCTCTCCTCCATTTATGCATTATGCTCCATCACTTTCTTTCTACACCTTGCAGCTCTCAGCCATTTCTCTTTCAATTTTCAAGGTTCAATCTAAGCAACAGCCGCTGTGTCCGACACTGTTGAAGCACCATTAGGCACTACAGGTACTCTAACTGTTAAGTGAAATGCATGCATGCACATTGGCAGCCGCTCGTCATGCATTTATTTTGTTTCTGGATCAGTCTTACAGCTATACTGCAGGTGGTATTTTCCTCCCTGAGTGTTCTTTTCAAATAAGGCCGATACTGACAACATCTCAGTGAACCAGTCTGCAGGTCGCCGCTTTCAATTTTGAGTGACAGTGAAAGCAAAACTTTTATTGTTCCCAACCACTTTCTCTTGGGAATGGAGCCCGAGTGAGCAGCAGTTCATAAAGTATGCAGTTTAAAGTGGAGATTCTTGCATCTGTATGTGCATATCAATGCAGAGAAACAAACTCTTAATTACATTATAAGTAAGAAGCCAACTGAGAAAAAAATATTATAAAATAAGTACAGGAGGGCAAGCTGGAGGAGGTAATGACTCTCAGCAGCAGCAACGATGGACAAAGAAAAAGGAGATAATGAAGAAGAAAAATCACACAGACTACGAAGGGCAAATGAGAGAGAGACTGAACGACAGAGGGAGATAAACAGGCAGAGAAAGAGAGAGAGAGAGCCGAGGATGCAGGGTGCACAGGAGGTATGGAGATGAGAGGAGGGAGATGGGAAAAGGAGGGAAAGTGAGGGAAGGAAGTGAAACGAGTGATGCGAAGAGGAGAAGGGGGAGGACAGATGAGGGAGGGGAGCAGTCGTGCAGGGAAGGGCTGTGAGGCGAGGGAGAGGGCTAACAGAGGGCCGTGTTTTACAAATTGCCATTTGAGAAGAGCCAACGGAGGGATGAGGGGAAAAAAAAAAAATACAACAACCACAGACCGGCTCCAGATTGCACACAGCGAGAGATGTACTCCGGCACCTCCAAACACTGCATCATGCACACATGGGTGAACACACACAGACACAAATGATGCAGACACAGGTAGACAGAGAGCACCGATACACACCAACATGATTTGATGGGTAAATTGGGGTAGCACACTCATCGCCATGGCTGTGAACTCATCCTAACCTCTCATTGATTAGCCTTATTCACCGACCCCTAAACATACCGCACGACAGCTCTTATGAGACTGAGAGACGATTTCTTTTAAGCTCTGACTCCCTCAGGACTCTCCGATGTTGTGTCAAAGTCTGTTTTCCCATCAATTTGTTTCCACTTACCTTAACTTGAACCCAGACTCAGCCCTAACCTCAGCCAGCCGTCCTGTCTAACCAGTGCCACAAGTCTAAATACAGAAGGCAGGAAACTGTATTTGTAAGGAAACACACATTTTAACGTAAAAATGAAAATATTTATATTTTTGTTTATGATCAGTTTTTATGTAAGGCCCATATCCAATACCATTGGTCCATATACCATTTTTTGGAACTGTCAAATCTGTCAAATAAATATGAAACTTCATTACTTTCAAAGAGACAAGAGTGGAAATGATTAGTCCCATGGGCGGATTATGAGAGAGTGGGCCCCAGGGCACAGATACGCAAAGGGCCCCACCACCTCTCCTTCACAGGAGCAAGACACAGAGACTTTGTTGTCTTTTTGCATCTGTTTGCAGTGGATATGCATTTTTTGGTGGTCAATTTATTTCTCTGTTAAGATGGTTTTGTGCATTTTTGGGTTAATTTTGGGTTTTGTTTTGGGTTTTTTTTGAGGTAGTTTTGGTTTTTTTTTGGTTTTGGTTGTTTTGCATTGCTTTGTAGTCATTTTGTGTCTCCTGGTAGGTTAGGTTTAGGGTTTTTTTTAGTGGTTTCCTGTCTCTTTGTAGTCTTTTTGTGTGTTTTTGTGGTTGTTTTGTGTTTCTTTGAGGTATTTGTTTTAGGTATTTTTCTTCAGACATTTTGTGTCTCTTTTCAGTAATTATGTGAGTCTTTGTGGTTATTTGTGTCTCCTTGTCTCTTTAATTTAAATTATTTGTTTTTAGTTGTTTGGTTTTTATTTATAGTCATTTTGTGCCTCCTAATGTTTTTTGTGCATGTGTGTCTCTTGGAAATAATTTTAGATTTCATTTTGCGTCTCCTTGTGGTTATTTTTAATGTCTTTTTGCAGTCCTTTATGTCTTAGTCATTTTGTATCTCTGCATGGCTGTGTCTCTTTGTAGTCATAATGTGTCTCTTTGTGTTTTTTGTTTTGTTTTGTGTCTTTTGAGGTACTTGTCTTTTGTTTTTTTTTTTGTCATTTGGTGTCTTTTTGCAGTCATATTGAGTACCCTTGTGTTTTGTTTCTGTTTGCATAACCTTTGCATCCCTTTTGTAGTCTTTTCGTGTCTCTCTGAGGGTAATAATTTTTACCCACATGGTATCTCTTTGTAGCCATTTTGAGTCTTCTTGTGGTTGTTTTGTGTCCTTTTGTAGTCATCTATATCCCTTTGAGATCATTTTATGTTTCTTTGTTGGCAATATGTGTCCCTTTGTGGTTGTTTTGTTCATTTTTGTAGTTATTTTGTGTATCTTTGCAGTTCTTTTGCACCTCTTTGTAGTCATTTTGAGTATCGTTCTGGTTAGTAGTTGTTAATTTGAGTGACATTTTGCAGGTGAAGGCCAGAGGGCCCCCTGACACTGTGGGCCTCTGAGCCTGTGCCCAGAGGGCCTGTTCAGCAATCAATCCATTTCTGAAGCTTCATTTGCAAATTGACACAGATGTGTCTTGACAGAAATGACGCATTTCCGATGGGAGAAAAGAGTCACAGGGCATGAGTTTTGCTCCTTTTGTACATGCAGATTTCGTAATGTGCCGGCAATGTCAAGGACTGCTGCACAGTGTGATTGGATAGTTTGTCACCATTGTAATAATGGCCTCTTCCTTAAACGAGAAAGAAATGAGAAACTATCACGGTTTAAGTGACTCATTTACATGAATCTTAAATTGTACGTTATATTTCTATTTATTTCTATTCTCATCCAGAGGGTGGGAGAGGTTAACCATGTCCTCACCATTTCTTCGAGGTTTAAATGCAGGGTGAGGTGTGACATACATTTCCATCACTTGTTATGACACAGATGTCGAGTGCATGATTATGTCTCCAGTTACACATACAAGTATACAGTTGGTTTCATCGAAGGAGCTATGCGGAGACTTCTTGACATTATCTGCATTATGTTCAGTGCCAACACCTGTTCCATCAAAACTGCAGTGAATTACTATTATTATTATTATTATTATACTGAATGCTGTTCCCTTTTGACTTAAAACATAACTTTATGCATCACTATAGTTACATGGTGCCTCTAACTTAAGCTTAAACCCAACTATGAGTCTGGAACTTCTGAAGATATCAATTTTGCTGAAAAGTTTCTCATTCGGCATGTTTGAAAATATAGTAAAGAGGAACAACACACACACAAACACACATTTAGAGGCACTCTCTGTGTCTTTGTCCCACTCTGTTAAGCCCTCCAAACCCACCAGGCACTCACTCTGGAGCGTATCCTTCCAGAAGCCTTGCTGACACTCCTTTCTCTCGGCCCTTATCCCTCCTCTTCCAGCTCCACGCTTCAGCGACACAGGACATCATAAAAGTCCCATCAGCGCAGCACCACTTTTCTTCCCCACCCACTGTCCTTCCCTCCCACCTCACAGCCTCTCCGCTTCCCTCCAGTTCACTATGGCCATCAGCAGCAAACGAGGATGGAGGCTGAAAATATAACGGGCAAAATGTCCTCCTCCCTGACAATTTTACTCAAATAACGATTTAGATTAAGAAAGGGGTTATTGAGCTCAGGTTGATTTGTCAGGCCGCGTTAAACAGTGAAAATGGAAGTGGCCAATTTATTATTAATGTATTTATTGATTTGTTTGGCACCTTTTTGACCTGCATGTGCTATGTCTTTTAGTTTTTCTTGCTTCCTCTTCAGGTCTACAGTGGCAAGTGTATTGAATTAATGATTTTTTCATTTTCACTAGTGAGCAGTTTGCTCCTATTATTGGTACCATAATACGTTTATTGTCATATTAATACCCCCCCGACTGTGGAGTAGTGTGAAACTGTTGGCACTGTGTGTGCATAACTGTCTAGTAGACCAAAATATGCAAACAAGTTGAGGACCCAGACAAAAAGAAGCAGCTCCAAATCAGTGGCAGCTGGGGCTCAAAAAAATTGGGAATTTGGAAGAAAAGCCAACCCATGGTGTCATATTGTTTTACACCAGTTGGCTACTTATCCCTGCATTCTTGTGTTTAATGAAAAATTAAGCAGTAAAATAATCACTGACAAGATTCCTTAAGAGTAACCACTACAGGCTCTGGATGAATGAACCCTGTGTGTGCGTTATGTTTCACTGCAGCCCGTGCAGCCATCCATCACCCTTACTGGGATCCAGTCACGGGTGAGCGAAGTGCAACAGTAGGTTGAGCTGCCACAAGCCACCATAGCCCCACCATGGGTCCAGCCCGTACAGCTGGGGCAGCAAGGCCTGAAGCTGCACCAACAGAGCAGAGCTCTCCGGCCGATTGGCGTCCTGTCGCTGCCGCGTCCCACAGTCCAAATCCTTTTTCACCATTAGTTTAACACTCCTTCAGGGCTGCAACAACAAGCTAACTGTCACGTTGGCTAACTGTTGTGGAAATTCTCTGTTGCTGGTGAAGAATGAAGTAGAAACTTCTGCCAGCCGACGAGGTTTTTATTTTCTTTGCAAAGAAAAGGTCAATCATCACACGGACGGTCAGAATGAAGACCGAGAGCTTAGAAAGATGTAAACATTTATACTTGAGGAACGCCCCCTAAGGTGTGTTTTTCTGCTGCAGGGACTGGCACCGACTCCCTACCTGGGGGATCCTGCAGGTTTGTGTATTTTCGGGTGGGGGGTTAAGAGGTCTAGTCATCTTTATTTAAAACACAAAAAGGATCTGGTATCTTGATGAAAATGCAGGAGGTTGGACGTCTCAAGCAGTTGAAAACAAAGAAATTGAAATTACAATCACACTAACACAATTTGCTACTGCTTAATAAGAAGAAAAGCATAAATCTGAAGAAAAAAAAAATAGGAATTTGGACTCTGTTGAAAAAGCCTGAAAAAAGTTTGTTTTTTTTACTGATGTGTTTAATAGTAGCACTTCCACTTCCCATTTTCTTTAGAAGCCTGAAATAAGGTCTGCGGTAAACACAAGCTTGAGAGACTTTCACAATTTTTTCTACAGCATTAAATACGTCAGTGAAGTAACCTCTCTTGTTTGAAGCTTTTATGTGTCCTAGTGGCCAAATAAAACTACAGAATGTCATCACACTGAGTCGTGCCACCGAAGTGCCGACATTAGAGTAGTTAGTTTTTCGCTGAATGTTTGCTTTTAACATTTGGCCATTGCATTTGGGCCTCAAAAAAATCCTGAAAGTGTTTTTTACATGTGTGGAGGTTATCTTCCTGAACAGAATGCATAAATATCATGCACTTTTGTTTGCCACAGAGCCAATTTTCTACGGTAATCCAAAATTTAATGTCATGTGTAGACATTTTGACGAGGGAACCAAGGCGACACTAACTTCAGCGCTGGCCTACAGAAAAACATCATCCATGCACAGTATAGTGGTAGAGAATTGAAGATGAAATTTGGAAATGATTATTAGATCAACACAATGCCAATATCCTATAACAGCTGTTGATTGGTTAGGTGGGACGTCGTCCGTTGGGCGTCATTTCACACATTTTTGCCAATAACTAGTGCATAAAATTGATGTAAGAGTTCCTGCCCTAAGGAGGACAGCAGGAATCTCTTTTTCTCTGCCCCCCCCCCCAAAGACCACTTCACACAGACTGCATTTCCCCCTCTTGATTTTCCTGCAGATGTAGCTGTTGAAACATTTTAATCAGAATACCAATAATAGATTGGAATTAGAGAAATGTCATTTTTATAAATAATGCTAAGATTTGGCAATAAATTATTATCAATCAATTTTTTCCTTTTTTTATATTTTGACCCCTCTCTTGCCTCTCAGAACACGAAGAAGAGCAACCTCCTCTGCCTCTATAGACCTGCCTTCCCTGCTCCAAACACTCGACTGGTTTTATGTTTTTGCAAGAGGCGCCATTATATTTGTTCAGCTGAATAAAGCTGTGGTGCAAGACTGTGTAGCTGCTGATAAGAATTGGATAGCCAATAGTTCCTAGATCCAATAGAGCCCAACTCTTGATTTATACAAAATACTGTTGTATAAACTTTGATGTTGTTCTTGATTAGTAAAACTTTTAGCTCTGAACAGCACATTTAGTCGCTTCTGTTCCATTTCTGCTTTTTCCATCCTCGAAGTATTTCCAAACTACAGCCTATTGTGCTTCAAAACAACTGCTAGAATTGATTATATATGCTTCGCTCTCTCTTGGCTGTCGGCGCTGCAGAAATTACAGCTGGTTCAGAATGCCACAGCAAGAGTTTTTTGAAAATGTAGAATCAGCCGCAGGGTACATATCGCCCCTATTCTTGATTTTGTGTCACTGAATGCTGGTAAAATGTAATGTTTATTTCAAGATACTGCTAAAACTGCTTATATTTTGAGATTTTTCGACCACTCACTTTTCGTACCAGATGAGTTTTACTGGCCATTTCTCAAGTTTTGGCTGTTGAGGGTCAGCAGTGGCCTTCTTGTTGCCTTTCAGTGGGTCAGTCTCTTTTAAAGTGCATCTGAGCACCTATTTGTACAAAGTGGCTTTTCATCAATGACTGTGTTAGACTGCGTGAAGTCTCTCTTTGGTGTTGTTTGCTTTATTGACTTGAGGGGTACTTTGAGATACTCGCTATATAAAGATGCTTCATAAATACATTTTGCCTTTTACAGTACCTTACCTAGAACAACAAATGTAAACCTTTCTTATGAAATGTGTTGAGATGAATTATTGTTTTATCAGTGAACAAGGGCAAAACAGACTTTTAGGTCTTTGAAAATACACACGCAGAAACACAGACACACACTTTGTGTATGGCTCTCAAGGTTGACAACTTAGATAAAAGCTCTTGGTAAGAATAACACTTCACTACTGCTTCTTCAGCTTTTCTCGCTTTCACCGTGTTATCCGCATTGATTTTATTTTCAAACCGCATCCATATTTCAGACAGTGCTTCATTCCCTCAGAATATAGCCTGTGTGTTTACCCTCAGAGGGTTTTAAATGTGGCTTTACGCTGGCCTCTTACACAATGAGATCATTGCTACAATTGAGTGAAATTGGCCTTTGAAAAGGGAGGGGACGTGGTGTTGTATTATTTGGTGTGTCATTCAGGTAGTGTGAGAACTGTGTCACACTGTTCTGTCTCATACTTTGACAAGGGCCTTCACCATTCTGCTCTGTCAATATAGGGCAGATCCACTGGGGGAACGGGCTGAATACATGAGCCATTTGGAGGAGAGCCTTTTCATGCACTGAATCTCTCTGGGGTTTTCTGAATTCTGTTTGTGTCACAGAGACATAAAGTGTGTGTGTGTGTGTGTGTGTGTGTGTGTGTGTGTGTGTGTGTGTGTGTGTGTGTGTGTGTGTGTGTGTGTGTGTGTGCATAAGGGTCAACAAAGACTGATGATAGGCTGACGTAACAAGGCCCAATGTCGAGAATAGAAAGGAGGTTGGCCCACATGTCAAATCAGCTTCGATTAATATATAGTAGCTCTGTTGATGTTGTTGTTGTGGTTAGTGGTAATAGTGTGCGCATGCGTGTCCATGTGCATCCATATGTGTGTGTATGTGTACAGAATGTGGATGTGTGGGTTAAATGGTGCTGTGATATGTCGTTTTTTTTTTTTTTTACTCCGTCTCCTTCATTTTGTCTGTGACATACCTGCATCATCAAAAAATAGCTTGTATTCGTCATTATTTCATGAAAATATTGGGAATTTCTACGTGTTTGATTGTGCAATTTAAAGTATTAAAGGGATATTCTGTTACTGTATAATTCTCTTACCGTATTTCCTATTTTTCCTCTTAAATTGTCTTCAGAAACATGTTTTGGTGCACCGTTTGGCTGTAATACAAGGATTTGTGAACAGAGAGCAAGAGGGCACCATACTGTTTTTTGTCATGCAAAACCTGAGACTGACAAAAAAATGACATTAAACAGTAAAACTAAGCAGTGCTGATCCAATATGAGTAAATATTCTGTTACTGCATTGCCAATTTCACTCCTTAAATGCCTTCCCAGATGTATTTTAGAGCACTGTTTTACTGTAATTCGAGATTGGCTGGCTAACATAATGTTTCCAGTGTCAAAGTGGGCACTTTCGCATTAAGTCAGCCACCAGCGGGAGCTTTAATTGATTCGGTGCAGCGCACTACATTCTGATAGCAAATGCCACAGTGCTTTTTTTGTTTTCTCTGCTCAAGTATCACCAATTTCAAACATATTTATGTCTGTTTTCTGCATACACAGCCCAGTTTTATTGAAAGACTGTCTTTCCAGAGTGAAACACACACAAATTATCTCAAATCAAATCAATAACATAAATAATATAGTGGTGAATATCAAATGATAAAACCTACTTCTCTTAACTCTATATTCGTACCTATCTAGACCATACTATGATTGTCATTTAGGCTGACTCTGAACAGGCCCAGGGGCCCTATAGGGTAGGGGACCTATGTGAGCCACAGCCTCAGCCTCTGTGTGAGCTGACGGCCAGATCTCACATTGTTGAATGGAAAAGCAAAAAGTCTTTCTGACAAACTGAAGAAATAACCCCCATATTCTCTTTGAAGTTACCAAAAGAAAAAAAAGCATTGTGACACCTTCAAAGGGTTGCTGTGTGTTTGTCCCTTCAGGCTTTCTGTAGGGTGGTTACTGTAGGTCCTCTGCTCTGTAGTGACACCATGCAATACGGTCGCTTTGAGTCTGCAGAGAAGCAATAAAAAACACCTGTGTGTCACTTGACCACCAAAGTTTGTAAGAGCGAGGAGGCATTTACGCATCCACACCCAGGGAACAATCACGGCATAATCCTCCTATGACTTAGAGGGACTCTGGCGCATAATCTGCAGCTCATTTGCATTCTATACCCATTTGTCTCTTCACTTTCTATTACCGGAACATTCTCTGAGCTGTCTCTTCACAAAAGGACCTCATTTACTGTAAACAGCCGTGATGAGAGTCTTCTTACCGCAAGACCCACATCAACTTTTGTGACTGCGTCGGGACATGAAAACATGGGTGTGAACTTTTCTGCTTCTTTGCAAAAATTTAACCAAAGACGCTGAGCCTCACCTATATCTGACTTTCTCATGTTGTTGCGTAAAAGAGTGGGTATACAGGGGGTAATAAACGGACTTTATAGACGCTCTGATTGTTGATATGGGTAAACAACTCTGCAGAGTGTTTACTGTGTTGTTTATTGGTGGCTGTATTAGCTGAGTGCTGTTATCTCAGCCTATGGCGCTTACTTGGCCTCCACTGTCCTGCACTAGCTTTCAAAGTCAGTAGATAAGTGGGAGCAGGAAGAGAAGGGTGGAGGGAGACAGTTGAGAGAAGGAAAGATGGAAAACAAGAAAGAATGCTGTTATTTCACAGCTCACAATGACCCCAGTGTTTGACAAGTGGAATGGGAGGGAGGGAAAGAGAGATGAGCAGGAGGCAGAAGTGACAGATGATGCAGTGGCATACTGTAAATGGTAAATAATCCCAGAAGAGGGAGATGAGTGAGGGAAGGGGGGGGGGGGGTAATGCAGAGAAGGGGGAGGAGAGAGAAGAGGAGTGGATAGTCAATTATGTGCAGAATGGGGTATGTCAAAAATGTGTGGCCTCCTGAAAATGCAGCATGGTAGCCTACTTTGCACGTGATTGAGGAGAAACATCCCGAGATGACATTTAAACACGATTTTCTCAGGAATAAATTGCATGTAATTATTTCAATTTCCCATCTGTAGTAATCACTCTGCATTTTCCATCTACTCTATGAATTCTGCCCACACACACACGTGCACTTGCGTCAATATACCGCTGTATTTGCACTTTCACATACTTGTGTGCCCGCACACACAGAAAAGGCGACCCTATCTTCCCTGCCTCCCTTTGTGTCTGTCCTGGTGAATAAACAATAACTCATCTTTGTGACAATAAAAGTTGACACCCCACCCTTCCCATGAACATCTATTCTCGATGAATGGCCCTCGACACAATGAAGGAGCGCCGCACTCTTGGCCCGTCCCTCATCTCCTTGCCTGTAACTCCATCTCTGCCACCACTCACAAACCACCCTCCTCTCAACCCCGTTTTCCATCCCCTTCTCCCGTCCTGGAGTTAAATTCAAATCATGCAGGCTGCTTGATGAATCCATTGTTACCAAAGCACTTCAGAGAGAGAGAGAGCCAAATGCGGGCTGAATTAATGGGGGCTCAAGACCAAATAGCTTTCAAAAGGCAGCTTCTCTTCAGCGTTTCTCATTGCTCATGTTCATCCCTTGCTCCTCTTTTTGCTCTCTTTCTTGTATACTCTGTCTCCCACTCGCTCTGTTTTTTTTCCCCTCTCCTCCCCTCAGGGCTTAGATAAATACTCTTTCTACCTCTTCCTCCTCTCTGATGAAGATTCCCTCCATCTCGCTCACTGATGCCTTTCATCTTTTCTTGTTTCTGCGTTTTTTTATCCATCACGTTGCATATCTCTCCTGCTTACTCCCTCTTTCTGTCTTTCGCTACCTCTGTGTTTTCCCCCCCTTTCTCGTTCTGTCATCGCAAATTACCTCTCCTCTCAGTCTCTCCTTCTCATCACACAATTCGTATTTCTCCCTCGTTGGCCTCCGTCTCCCGTTCATGTGCTCTTTTTCTTCTCATCCATCCTTCTATCCCTTCTTCTGCTCCTCAATGAGCGGCAGGGCGTCCACAGCCCTCCAGGGTGTGTTTGGTGTCATGGTGAAGCTTGTCTTGTCACCACAGGCAGCTTTCATCACCGCTGGCCTTAAAGGAGCGCACGCGCGCACACACACACACACACACACACACACACACACACACACACACACACACACACACACACACTTGCATGCACACACACAGATTTGAAGATGCTGACTCAAAGCAGCAAGAAATTGATCTCCTAGGGACAATTTTGGCCGAAAGGGTGTGACATTATCAAAGTGCTCTCTTGAATGCAGCAAGCATGTGTTTGTTTGTGTGTGTTCGCACGCGCGTGTGCGTGTGTGTGTCCATGCTTCGACTCCACATGGGGATATTAGCCATTTTAATTTGCATTTGTCTGCTCCCTACATGTGTATGAGTGTAAGTCCCCTTGCTCTGGAATATTGTGTCATCAGCTGCTACTTCACATTTCATCTGTGTGCTGCTATAATTTGTGTGTGTGTGTGTGTGTGTGTGTGTGTGTGTGTTTCCCTGTGCTCCAATGTTATACAGGAGCCATCACAAATCACTTTGAATTGCGGTTCCTCTTTGTGTGTGTGTGTGTGTGTGTGTGTGTGTGTGCGCGCGCGCATCCTATTTAGCTCCTCCCTTCTCCTGTCCTCTCTTTGAACTCTGCTCCAATGTTCACGGCAACAACTGCCGGACTCAAGGACCATACCAATTTGATTCTTGGAACACACACACACACACACACACACACACACACACACACAAGGATGATGCTCAACATTTTCAGTTTAAACTATTTTCTCCTAAAAAAAAAACAAACAGATTTTTATTGAAAGGAACACAGCACATCCGTTCAAACTGATTTTTTAGTTGATTTTTATGCTCCCACGCGCCAAAAAGTTGCACTGTTTCCCACTGCCAGACAAACTCTTCACTACACATTACAGCAAACTAAGGTCCTCCTGTGGCAAACACAACTCCGAATGTGCTTCTGCTAATAGATGGAGAAGTGAAAATGAGGAGAAAATGCACAAGCTGCTGATTATGCTGCAGATCAGCCCTCCAAGAGCCCATGGAAGTAATAAACAATAATATAATATGAGAATGAAAAACATTGATGCTGCGAATGCTGTTTTTATTACCCGGTATTCTCCAAGAATTTTGCATTCTTGATATTTCCTCTTATTTAAAAAAAATAGTGGAAATACTTATTTTCTTAGAAAAATAAAAATGGGAAATAATGAGCCCCCAACAGGCAGTGCATAGACATGTGCTTTAATGTGGACACAACACATACAGGAGCGAATACACACTGACGCATCAGCACATGTGAGTAGGAGAGATCAACAAGGACAGCGATGAAAGTCAGATAATTGCGATATGTGGAGAAGATGAAACACAGGACACAAAGAAAGAGAGGCAGAAAGAGAGAGAGATAGTGTAACGGATTGCTAATACCCAGCAGGAAGCAGAATGTGACAAACAGATAAGAAATGGCCTGATGCATGATGACATGAAGACGGACAGGAGGGAGTGGAGGAGGGAGTGGCATCGGGAGAAAAAGGATGGAGTCAAGGAGAGGTAGCATGATGGAGGTGGGGGGAGCAGGAAGGAGGTGTAGGATATTGAACGGGAACAAGAGATGGAGAGAGAAAAAAGGGGGGAAGGAAGGAGAGGAAGGGGGGCTGGTGAAGCGATGAGGCGAAAAAGCACAGCACACCCGGGAGAGATAGAAATGATGGAAGGATCGCAGCTGAGGCACAGGGACAGACGGATAGAGACACAGTGATAGAGGAGGGCAGAGGGAGGGATGGAGTGAGACAAAAAGCAGGAGGTTTTCAGTGTTTCCTGCTGCCTGAAATGATAACATGACATAATAACATAGTGCTTGACAGATGCTTGTAGCTTGTAGAGTTCCTCACACCTGTGCACATATATTTTTACAAGCATTAGGGGCCGCAGGAGGACTGGAGTGCCCAACTCTTAGATTGAGAGGTGCTGCCAGTTCCACAATTATTTTGTCATCGTAAATTTTCATGATATCCTCACTGTCATTAACATACAAACACTGTTTGCTGGGTAAATTGAAAGTAAAAATATTTTAAGTTATGGTGATCAGTTTTAATTATGTAAACTTTAAGTGTGGCAAATGGCTCTAAATACTATAATACCCATGAGCCTCAGCAGCTGCACAGTGGAGAAAAAGCCAGTCATGTTCTAGCTGAGCTTAAAAAAATAGTCATTGTAAATAAGTGCTGGGCCGTATGAGCTAAAAAATTGTATCATGGGATTCTGGCAGTTTCAGTGTATGTCATTGTATTTTTTCCCAGTTTATATAAATTTAAAGAGGCTTATTCTACTGTGAAGAGTTCACGCATGATTCGCTAAATCCATAAATTGATAAGGCTTTTTGAATTTAAGATTATAATACCATTTCATTTCTGATTTAAACATTTATCCAGCACTGAATTTTCATTGCTGGACTATTAATTGTTGATTTGTAATGATCAACAGATCATTGGCACCATGGTTTTGTGGTGTTCATACAAAATTCATGAGCGATTTGAACTGTTCAGAACCTGGGTTTCCCACTGATTCATTCATCTGTGGCTATTAAACATCTGCCACCACAAATAGATTTTTTTTATTTTTGGAGTTGGAATGTTGATCAGGAGCATATATATATATATATATATATATATATATATATATATACAGTATACTTTTTTTATTATGCTAGGCCTAAATCTCTGCATTCACTCGTAGCAGCTGCTCCTCTCATCCATCACATCTGATCTCATCAGCTCCAAAAGTATCGACAGCCCAGATATCCACTCCTTGAGTCAAAAACTGCTGTTGAGGAAAAAAAGAACGTCATGAAGCGCTCTTGCTGCGTTGCATTTACAGACCTGCAAAAACCTTCAGAGAGGGGGCACAGAATGATACAACGGGACACACACATACTTTTAAAAACAAAAGTAATCAAAGAAATGATAATAGTTTGTGTAACACTTATCTAAACAAGGTTATACAGGAAATAAATTGTAAAAGTTACAAATCAGGCATTAAAGGAAAAGCTTTCCTGCATCCCACTGCTCAACGCTTTTAATACGTGGCTGGTCTACTGCTTGACTGATTAAGGGATGATTAAAATGAATACTTCATTGTACCACAGGCAATGCGAAGCAGCAGAGCAACCCTGTGGGTGTTTTTACCGTTTCACATTAAAATAAATCAATCAGATCAATGCATCCTGTTGTTAAAATGATCCCATTAATTAATTCAGTACTAGTTAATATAGCCCACACTTCCAAAACCTCCATAAACAACTACATTATCACTTAGCAAAACTCAATATGCACACTGTGAAGCTGGCAGCTACCACACACCTACTCCGCCTACGTCATGCATCAGTTTCCCATGTATTTTGTTCATAATGTATGCATGCATGCAACATCATTTTTAGTACAGTGATTTACCATTTATCATCAAAATGCACTTTGAGAGATTTTAGGTACATTTATTGTGTAAATGCACAGGCTTATAGATTTTTTTCCTCAGAGAAATCTTAAAGAGAGAAATCTGATACTAATTATTCAGTCATGAGAGTTTCATGCCCATCCATAGTTTGGTGATACCTCATTTGCTGGTCACCTTCCATTAATTAACAGAACTTGTATGTCAGACATGGACACTCCAAAGAACTCCTCATTTCTCAACACGGGAGAAGAAAAAGACAAAAGTCTTGTCCCAAAATTGGAAAGTGTCTCCCAACATTCCAAATATCATACTAAATGTGTCACATTTCGGTGATAAGGTTGTTTCTTCTTGTGGTACACACATTATATATTAACTGTGTACCTCCATAAACTTACGGGATTACTGGCCCACATTTAAAAAATGTTTTTCCCTCAATATCTGTGATTGGTTTAAAAAAACAACTAACCTTTGCAACTGTCATTTTTAACACTATTAAGTTACTCGGTAGAAAGTCCGCAAACAGAAGAGATAGTAAAAGCCTGCTGGTGAGGGTAAACAACCCTCAAGCCTCTTCAGAAGCCTGCATGCAAACAATGAGGGATTCTGACGTCTTCCAAAACACAATACTTTAACCTTGGTTGAAGCATACACACAAGTACTCTTATTTTAGGCTAATTAATGAAATTCACATACTCACCGTTGTAAAAGAGATCTTGATGGCAATGGGCTTCATATCTGGTTAAATAAAGGTTAAATAACAAATAAAGAAAATAAAAATGTTTATGATAAATAATTTTTCCATGACATCTACCTAGGAAATATGGTTCCGTTTTTTTTTTTTTTTGTCCGCTATTCCAAAACTAAAATTCTAAAACATATTATCCTATTATATTATACTATATATATATATAGTACTGTGCTGTTAAAATGATCATTGTTTAAAGCAACAACACAATATAAAGCTGATTAAAATCCAATAACACTGCAAATAGGTATTCCATCTAGTATAAAGTTAATATTTATATAGCCTAAAAATCGCGACTTATTTCTCACATCATGCAAATTTACATCCACCGCCTAACAATGGAACAATAACAAGGTGTTCGCTCTGAAAGAGGTGCAGTATAAAATGAGAGCGAGTCTGCAAGGCTGCAAGAGAGGCAGAGTGGGGCTGGGGGTATGCCAGAGGATTATCAGGCTGATTTACAGCAGATTTGCCCACCCGGACAATTGGATCAAAGGCTTGATCGGGACCAGTGGTCAACCCAAATTTATCTGGTAGAGTGAGTGATTCAATTTCAGTTAACCCTGCGAAGCTACCCTAATAATGTCAAACACATCTGATAATTATAACCCAACATCTGTACAGATCCAGACCAAATCCTGTCACAGATTCAGTCCCACAGCAGATCCGACAGCAGAGCAGAGTTTATTACTGTGTGAGGTGAGGCTGAGCACGCCGAGTCTGATCCTCTGCCTCCATTGTTGTTTTGATTGGGCTTTCATTGGATTGAGTGAGTTCTTGTGAGATTAGAGGTCAGTGTCACATGAGGAGCCAGCAGCATCAACTCAGTTTTATTTTCAACACATAATATTGTTGTTGTTTAAGTTTGTTTATAAAGAGCTGTAGACAAAATTGTTCATTTTTCCACCATCAGAAGATGCCATTTTTGCTGCCATTTTTACTCCGCTTGAAAAAACAACTTGCAACAGACTTGAAAATTGCCTAAGACAGAAAATCCATCACAGCAAAAAATGAAGCCTTGATTTGGTCTTGTTAGAGCTCTGTTTTATCATTATCTCATTGTGCCAGAGAGTCCCCAGGTTGAGTGCTTTCATATCGCTGAGTTACATTGTGCTCCGCTTACTGTCAATCACCTGACACCAACAAGAAGAAATGAAATTCTCTGGCGGGACGTAATCCCTCTCAAAACATGTTGCAATACAAACACTGTCACAATCTAAAATATCGTCACAGCCATGTCTTGTTATTTGAGGCATCTTTGTTAGCCGGGATAAGAAGCGAATTTCAAGCCAGATTTGACAAGATGAAGTCTGGAAAACAATGACAAAAACAGAGAAAATGACAAGAAAATCCAATTCTCTGCAATGCAAATGTTTTTTGGTGAAATAGAACCAGGAATGCATAAATATTCTTAACCTGTAAGTGACACTGCTTTTCATTTTTGTGAGAGCTGCATCTCATCTTTCTCTAATCTGTCTATGAGCAAGATAGAAAACCTTGGTATATGCATCCGATGCATTATCTAAAATATAGGTTTGGGTTTTAAAATCACAGAGCGCCGCCTACACACTGAGAGAGAGGAGGAGAGCTGGCGAGAGGTTGAAGTGCTCCAACAGCAATAATTGTTTCACAAAAAAAAAAAGACATGAAAAAACAGAATGACGAGCTTGATTAAGAGAAAGAGGAAGGTTTGTGCTGGTGACACTAAAGCTTTATTGACTCAGCCTGCACACTTCCCCTCCCCCCTTCTCCTCTTGATCACTGTAGTTTTCTCCCTGGGGAGCAACTCACCTGATTGGCTGCCTTTCAGGGGCAGGCGACTCCAGTCCGGAGGTGAGCGTGTGCCCTGATAGGTGGTTGCTAGGCAATGGATGCTAGTATGTGGAGCTGGGTGTGGAGGACAGACCAGCTGCAGGGATGATTGTGTGTAGTTATGTCTGTCTGTGTGTGTGTCTCTGTGTGTGTGTGTTTTCTGTGTTTTATGTGTTCGCACGCATGAGTGCGTTGCTGTGTGGTTTACTGTGTTTGTTCCCTACAAAATAACTCTGTGATTGAACTGCACAATTGCACATGTATCAAATTAAATGGTTTGTAAGAGTGTGTGTTTAAGTATATATATGTGTTTGTGAGTGTGTCAGTGCAAAAGCCTCCTGCAGGCAGAGCAATGTAATAACTATCATTACCAAACCATGGGCTGAAGCTCTCATTTAAGACTAAAAGGAAATTAAAGGAGGGCTGCTGTCAGAGCCACAGCAATCACAAAAAACTGTGTGTGTGTGTGTGTGTGTGTGTGTGTGTGTGTGTGTGTGTGTGTGTGGTGACACTGTGCACTGGCAGATGAATACATATAGAGTACTTATGCAAACATACTATCAGTTATGAAAGGTTTCCTGAGGTCATGTAATAAAACTGGATCCCCTCCATCGATATCACACACACAAACTGTACACACACACACACACACCCAGCTTTGAATCTACATATGGCTGTGCAGGCCCCACATTGCGCCTTATTAGGCCTGTTTGTGACTGCTGCAGCTTAATTTAGTCCCCTGCTGGGGGTGTTATTCTCTTCATTAGAATTACCAACAGGTGTACTGGGAAGCTCACAGATAAAACACTGCCTGATAGCAGCAGCGTTACAAGTGTTAGTCATGCTAGTTGTGGTCTAATTCTTCTTCTTGTGGTTAGTCTCTAAAAGGTCTCAAATCCCCCAAGTTCCCTCAAGCTAGTTAACAGACTGCACTGTTGAAGTGAAGCTGAATGAAATGCAAATTTTTTTTTAAAAAGAAGCGAGAGGTGTATAAAACTCAGGCTGGTTAATTGCTTCGAGCTACTCGGGCTCATTTGGTGGATCCCTCTGCTATGGCTTTGCAGACTCTCTGTCCACTTTAAGTCGTCTAGGAGTAAATAGAGGACTGTGCATGTGTGTGTAATGTGTTCCGTGAGGCACGGTGAGCTATTGGCTTGTTAAAGTGGTTTGAACAAGTATTTGCTTGTTAAAGGCAAACAGCACCTGGCAGCTCGCTGTACAATAAACGAGGGAAAGAAATACTCGCAAATGAATTGATGAATTTTTTCTTTTACTTTGGCTCAAGAGGGAAGAAGGTTGTGTTCACCTGAGCGCTGTGTGTCATCGACAGCTCCAATAAAAAGTTGGATGAAGTAGATTTTACATGGATTTTCCTCTTTCATTGTTAAACTCATAATAATCAATCAAAAGTCCAGATGAAAAACAATTTAGCAGATTGGAGACACAAGTCTCCCTCGGACATGTTTTAAAGTAGGCTATGTAAATTCTTCTACTAATACTAATATTATGTTTGGTTTTCCACATAATAGGCCTAGTTAGAAAAAATATGAAAAGTGGTTGAAAACAGAGCTACTCTTTCTTTCGCTTTAAGGCTATTGGTTTTGTTTTTTCTTTCCACTTTCTCCATCACTGCTAACATTTGGTTGACTGGTCAAATGTGGGTTAAGATGGCTGGAAGGAGCTATACAGGTCTGAGCCTGAGTCAGAATCAGATTAAGAGTTTGTTCTATACTAAAATCCACAACTAGCAGAAGTATCAGAATGGTAAGTGTAGTAACCATCTTTTATTTATGTTTTATTTTTAACTTGTTAACATGTAGGCTAACTGGCAGTCACTGACACCAGGTAATGGTTGTATCACATACAATAATATCTGCTGCGCTGGGATTTTTGGTAGAAAGGAAAGCTCCAGGGTCTGGTTTACATCCAAAAACTGCACACTCATCTGTGTTTTATGTCAAAACCTTCACCATGCTAATGCTGACTATGCATTACGTGGCAACTTTTCCATAGCTCCAACAGTCGCTGAGATGATGTCATTCGTTTGCTGATTACATATTAGTGCATAATGAGCTAAAGCTTTGCTGAATTAGAAAAAGTAGAAAAATCCACAACAAAACGTTTGACTGGCATGAGAGCTATGGCGCCTATAGCCTACTATAGTGCATCGCTTTCGCTTCGAATATTGAGTGTGAGAGCATCATTGCATCCACAGAATCTAACAACTGAACTCCCATGGCAAGTGGCGTCTTGAGAGACCCCGCGCTGATGGCAGAAGAGCCACAAAAGTGATTTCTCAGAGCAGCATGCATGGGGATGTATCATAATATATTTCTCTCTTTTGAGACCTGATGGTCTGAATAAGTCGCTAAATTTGTCTCACGTCGTTTTGTAGAGATGAAGTTTCAAAGACGGTCTGCAAAGTCACTAAATCTAGTGAGAATGTCGCAAAGTTGGCAACGCTGGCGTCAACATGTATTTCTTGTTTTAGTAGACACTGACTGGCTGTCATATAAATGATGTCTGGTTTTTCTGGTGAACATTTGAATCTCAGACCTCTGGGAATGCTCAGGCATCGTCCCCTTCAGTTGGCCTGCACGAATGTGACAAACTTTGCACAGATGAAAGTCAGTAGAAGGGGGACTTAAATCTGCCAGTGTTCGTATCTGTTTGTCTCTGCTTATTATATGTATGACTAATGTATTGCAGACATGTCCACTTAAATATTCTTGCATGTTAATGATGGTTAGTGTGTTTGGGTGGCCATATGTTCATTGCTTAGTCCACTGTGGGAGAGCGCAAATACTTATAATGCAGGTAAAAACAGTGGTGGCTTATTATAAATGAGTAAACAGAGCCTGAGGGCAGTTAGAGCAGGAGGACGTGAAGAAGAGAGGTGAAGAGGAGGATAGGGCTCATGAATAAAAACAGTGCTGTGTCAGGGTCACTTGTGTGGAGGCAGTGATAGGTAGGCCTACCTTGAACATGCCAGCTGGCTGCTCTGCACAGCACTCATGTATGTGGGCAGTGTGGTAAGTGTTCGTGCGGGTGGGACAGAGAGAAAAAAAAATATGCTGCATTTCGTACCTTTAGCTATCTGATGTCAGCAAAAGAAACAAACTTTGAACACAAAGAATGTCACCCTTGTTTTTCTCCTTAGAGAGAAAAACAACATGAAAATAGAAAAATAACAACGCCTCAAGAACAACAGCAAAGGACTGAAAGGAATCAAATCAAACTCGTAAGATGGCTCATGTTTCTGGACTTAAGACAGCAGTGGCAGAAAGACAGATGGTGGAAAAGATAGCAAAGTTATTGCCTGAACTAAAGTGATAAACTTGTTCTGATCCAATAAATCATACTTGCTTTTTTCCTATCAGTAATCATTACCTTAATTCAAAGCATTGCCTCTTAAACCACAATTAGTAGCCTCGTCATGTGTCACGATTAGTGAGAGAGTCATTTGTCTGTGTTGATCATCATTTGTCTGATGTGATCATTTAACTGTGATGTGGGAAGCTAAAATGTGGGTGGACGCTCAAGTACCACTTCATTTGTAGAGCAGAAAGTCATACAAAGCAATTCAAAGCGCTGGGCGGTATGATCCAGCAGTACAAAATCATTTCAAAATATACATTTTGTATTTTAATGTGCACAACATTAACTGTGTTTAGATCATAGATCAAGATACTCACACTAAAAAGATGTAAAATTCAAACTGATTTAGAGAGACAACAGTAAGCGGAGACGAAGAGAGACAAAAAAGGAAACACAGAGATGTAAAATGGGGAGGACGGCTGTCAGAGTCACCTTGCAGGAACAGGAAGTGACTGTCCCAGTGAGGGATGTTTGGAACAAGTCGGACTAAAGAGAGGAGGACGGGGCTGGAGAAAGAGAAGACAGGCTGATGAAAAAGGAGGAACGGTTAGAGAAGAGCTCTGACAGATTGTCATTAAGAAAGACAGCTGCCTTTTTCCACGGTGACTTCTAATCTATAATCCACACGCACGTACACACACACAAACTCGCTCACACTTTCATTTTTCACTTTTGCTTGCAGGTACTGTGGTCTCATTAAAATTGAGATCTCTGTTTCAAGGGAAGCTTCTGCAAGTACAAGCGACAATGAAAATGCACAATCTAATTTAATAACATGTTCAGTCAACATACACTTAAAAAAGCAATTATTAAAATTCTTGGAAAATATGAGAGAAGGAGAGATTTTAATTTCACAGTGCTTTGCAGCCAGTTTTGTTTACAACGCACAAAAACCAGTCATGTTTAGAATTTATGCACAATGTATTTAATTAGAAGAGGATCTGTGAACTGTTACCATAATTATTGGACTTTAAAAGACAGTAGAGATGCAAACGACATGGGCAGCTTCAAAACAAAGATAAAAAAATGCTTTGAGCCTTATCTTCTTACTGTGGGATTACAAGAGCCACCTTTTTGTATGAATTACATCACGAGTTTAACTATCTCCAGTAATACACATGTAAACACACACACAGCCACGCACTTAAAAGAGAGGTTAGCATTTCATGTAGTGCAACTTTATGTTATCCTCACATGTATGTACAGTATGCTGAAAGAGTTATTAATCACTGTAAATAAAATCCTCTTCTCTGTAGTGGCTGTGATTAGATATAAATATATAAAGAGAACTGGATAAGGCATCATTCCTGTGAATGGTGCGCAGTGGCACATGAAACCCCAAAAAATTTTGAACCGGATCTACTACACTGTTAGGCCCATGAAGCAAGCGCACTGGAGACTATTTCCAGCAGAGTGATTAAGTTCAGTTTTGCCCTCCTCTAACTTGAATGGGGATGAAATTAATTAACAAATCCTGATAGTGAAATGAGTCATTTCTCACTTGTGAACTTGGAAGCTTTTATGTTTCTTTTAAAAGGCAGTTGCTAACAAGTGGCTAAATGAGACTGTTGTTGTGATTACATGTGAATATTTAACTGAGTAGCAGGTGGCACCTTGTATGGTTGCCTCAGCCGCCAGTGTATGTCAATGTAACATATATCCCTTTTCCACCAAAATCAGCCCATGCACGCAGGTTTTTCAAACACGAATAAACCCCCATTAAAAAAAGGCTATAGACTCCCTTTCCATTGCCAGTAAAGCAGAGCTGTGTACACTGCTCTGCAGCAGACAAGCATTTGTTTTGTTGTTTTGATGTGTCTGATATCACGGACAGGCCAGAGAACAGGTAAACAGGAGAAAGCAGCATAAACAGAGGTCACTGACAACTTGACAGTGTTTACTTTTCTTTATATATCTCTTATTTATTCAGTCTCTTTCAAATCAGTCCAGACTGCTTCGGTGGAGACGAACGATAATTAGTGGCGGCGCATCATTGCATCTGGCTGGTTGAGCTGAAATTAGCACCCCAGTGTTGTGCTCCCATCAATGCTGATCGGAACCAGAGCCAATAAATACCCATGACTACTTCAGAGTCATTTGAGCCAGGTTCAAATGACAAATTGTACACCAATTGTATTAAAAAAGCCAGATGTTTGCAAGTGTCAGCGGGTTTTTTGTGCAAGTCTATGGAGTGTAAACTTTGCACTTTGAGTAGTTGGAAGACTGGAAAGATGCTATAAAAATGCAAGCCCATTTACCATCTAATGAGGCTAGTTAGCCAAATTAAGCAGATATCTTCATCCAAGCAGTTGCTATTAGCTTTACTGCCATAGTTGCATTTCAGCAACAAATCTACATGTCAGGATCTATCCCACTGCCGCAATTTGGCGAGATAACAGTGTCCGGGGAAACACAAAGAGGAAATATTGTTCTAAGAATAACTTGTGCTAACTCAGACTGCTGAAGCTTCATATTTGCAGAACTTTAGGGATTACTACACTTCCAGTATGGACAGGAGGGATGATTTTATGGCATGTGAGTGTTAGGCGAACTTAGACAAACTTATCCTTTACCACAAACATGTACACACGGATGTCACCGCAACCATGCACAAACATGCACACTCTATCACAGTCAGACAGGCGTGAATGAACTAATTAAACACACTCTCCTGCAAGTCCATAAAACAGTGAATAATCAAGCTGACATACTACCTACAGTGTATTAACATACTGTAGCTTTAATACGCAGAGAGAAAACAGAGAGGAAAGACGGACAGAGAGGGAGACAGAGACAGGGGGAGAGGAGATGAAAAACATGCCGTGAGAGCGGAATGGGAGCAGATGAGAGGGAGAGAATGGAAGGGAGAAAGTGGGGGAGATAGAAGTGGGAGAGTGATAGGGAAGCAGTGGAGCAAATCAAAGTAAAATTAAGTGCATTTACATATTTAGATGAGCGCTTCTAGTCAGCCTGTCTAATTATTTCATCTCCATTTTTCATTTGCACGCTGTTCAATCCAAAAGCAGCAGGCCGTGAGGAAACTTTCCCCCTCTCTCTCCTTCCTCACCATTACTTTATCACATTCACACTTGTCCCCCCCCCATCTCACTCTCTCTGACTCTCCACCCCTCGCAGCAGCCTTTCGTTATCCGGGTCATTACCATACGCTTTTTGTCCGTTCGCACTTGTTCTCCCTATCTCCCTCACGCCCCCTGCTCCTGCTGTCTCTGGCCATGTTTTATGCATACGAGGATACTGCCCCACATGTGTCCAAAAAATGTGTGTGCGCGCACAAAGGTTCACTGCTAATGCCCTTTCTACCACCATGTTTTATGCATTGTGTTGTCCTGGCGATCTGTGTGTATGTCAGTGTCCAATATCTGTGTGTGTGTGTGTGTGTGTGTGTGTGTGTGTGTGTGTGTGTGTGTGTATGTGCACCCAACCACTATTAAACCTTTCAAATTAGCATGAACCATGTCAGGAGCAGCCAAGCCACGTTAACCTTCTATCACTGATTTTCCCCTTTTCTTTATGCCTTTTTTCACACTCCATAAATCTGTCTTTTCCTCACTCTCACAATCTCTCCTTCCTTCCCTCTCTCTCTCCTCGCCTCTGTCTCCTTCTCCGTCTCTGCCTCACTGCTGCTCATCACTTTGTTTGTCTCTTCTTTCTTTCTACATTACTTCCCCTTGCTCCTATAAATGTCCCCCTCCTTCTACACCCACACTCATCAGTGCAATCTATTAGTGTGTGTGTGTGTGTGTGTGTGTGTGTGTGTGTGTGTGTGTGTGTGTGTGTGTTTGTGATAGCACATCCTTGCTTTGAGGCCCGTATGTGTTTCTGTTTATGCGAGCCTCTTTGCTTATAGGCCAAATTGTGTGTGGCAGCTTAAGTGTGTGTTTTCCTGCAAGTATGTGTGTGCATGTGCAGCGGCACGTACGTGTGTACGAGTGCACGCGCACATGCATGCGAGTGTGTCTGCTGGCATAAAAGGTTGTTATGTGCTTTAGGTGTTAATTGGCTGAGGAGCTTCGTTAATATTCTCCTTGCGAGCCTGCTCGTCAGGAGCAGAGCCGGCAAACTGATGAGTGTGTGATTTTCCTCCAGAGAGAGAGAGAGAGAGAGAGAAAGAGAGAGAAGGAAAAAGAGTAACAAGAGTGACTTCAGTGCAAAGACCCTCTGTAAGGTCAGAGTGAGAGAAGAGTAGAGCATGAAAGGATCGGAAAAAAGCAACAGAGGCAGAGAGAGGGCAAGCGAGGCGAGAGCTGGACGAGCAGGGAGGGGTCGGGAAAGCAACAGACAGTTAGAAAGACAGAAAAGAGATGGAGAGAGGGAGGGAAAAGAGAGATTTGATAAAAAGCCATAAAGGGTTCCATTGAGGCGCTGGGTGAAAGGAAAGATTATATCATGCGAGGGAGAAATTATCCTTTTGTTAGGCGTTTGTGAATTGGCGGAATGGGGGCAAGGCGGTTGGCGGGGTACCCCCCAGACGCAGTGGCACATAGCCACTCAATTCTAGTCACCCACACTAGGCCCAACAGCACACAGCTAACCTGGTCCAGACATCCAGCTACACTGAAATATACAAACCGTCCTCCTGCAGAGCGCGCAGTTAAAAAAAACATCAGAGGCCGCGGCCCTGACAGCTTGCTATGAACATCAAAAACACAACACACGCGCATACCTGGAAAATAAAGAGCAAAGTAGTAAACTGATGCATGCATATATAGGCACAGTTACAACAAACCTGTCTCACACACACTTCAGGGAACAAAAGAGAATTCCAGGCAAATGTTAGCTCATGCACAAGGGAACAGAAAGTTGAGAGACTGACACGTGCACTGCAGCAGAGAAAACAGTGAGTAGAGAGTCGTGGCCTGTCACTGGGAGGTATGATGCCACATGGATAATGAGTGTTACTCCCAGCAGGTAGCTGTGTAGCATGTGGCTCACAGTGCGCACGGAAACACTCGTTAGGAAGCTCAGACAGTACGTTCTCAACTTGGCAGGTAACACTGTTTGCATTTATCTTACTGAATAAGGGATGACTGAGCTGAGCATTCTGTTGCATCCCAGTGGGGGAGAGGGGGTGACTTGCAGGGTTCTGCATGATATAATAAGCATGTAAAGCGTTCTCATACTTAAACTGTGTATTTTTATGAATGCATGTATAAGAAAGACCAGGAGCATATTAAAGTATCATGCCTGCATTTAAAGCATTCAGCCTTGTTGGCTTGTATACTCCAAAAACCTTGTTCTCTTTATCTGAGTAAATGAAAAAAACTGCAGCTACCTTGACTCCCGCTCTATCCGCCTTGACTGCTAGTCTTGCAGATTTTATGTACACTGGCTATGATTGTCACCATTTCTGTGCGCCTTGTCACACAGAACCTAAACTACTACTGTTAGATTTTTACAGCTGTAGCTGTGTTTTTTTGGCTGTTTAACCCTTTGAAACCTGATAAAACAGGCTTGATTTCCTTTATAAACATGCAAAGAAGGCAATCAAAAACTTAAAAAGAAATACTTCAGAAAAATTCCAGGAAATTATAAGAAAGCACAAGAAAATTTCAAAAATGACCTTAAAAAGTACTTTAAAAGTAACAATAATTCTACTGTTCACTGTATAATTACTACACTTATACAGTAATATTACTATTATATTATTACTTATAAATATTCCCGGACATTTTCCCCAAGGTTTAAATACTTGTGAATTGTGTCTGAAAGCAGCACAAGAAATGTGATGTTGATTTAGGTTTCTAAGGGTTAAACTACAGGTACTATATGTAAAATGTTATTGTTTTAGTCCCTGAGCAGTTGAGTCAATAAGCATTCACAATGCAGCCCTGTCTCCTACAATGTGCTTTGCCAATTACGTTTTGTGGGGAAAGTAATTGCTGCCATGACTTTGTTCAGTTGCAGGTTTTTTCTAATCCGATAAATTTGACTGTCTTAAGCCATTTTCTCATATGAACTACCAACAATATCCAGAAAACCTGGTGCAGATATTTTCTGTCACACATGTAGCACACAACAGCAGATGTCTGTGTCACAAGTTTTGTCACCCACTGGAAATACTTTTGGTTAAGGCAAGATGTGGCACCCCGGTAGAGCGTGCAGAAGGCGTGAAATGACACTAATTACACCGCGGTCACGGGGTAGTTCACAGGAGGTATGTTATCAGACATGCAAAGCAAAGGACTTTGACACCGGAAATCAGGCTTTGTGTTTATTTATGAAAAAAACGTTTGGTTAGGGTTAGGCACCAGAATAAAACCTAATAATATAAATGATGATCTTACGCTTGGATAAAAAGAAGCTTATTTGTGCCAAATTGGTTAATTCGTCTCTTTTTGTTAGCAATCTCCAGGAGTCTTCTTTTAGTGTGCTTGAGTCCAAAAGTCTTTGTCCACACTGAGACTTAAGAGTAAGGTTCCCCTGAATTTGTTGTGGAGACAAATTGCAACTCTGGCTTGTGAAAAAAGGTTTGGAGTCCTGCGTTTGTTAAATAACTGCTCCATCTGATTAAGTGAACTCGATGCAGTGAATTAAACGAAGAGCATTTTTACTGAATTAAAGAGCTTCAACGGGCTTCTTCGACTACACCAGCACCAGCCATTAATAAGAAGTCTCCATCTTCAGTTCTTTTGTGTTTTGTTCTAAAATGCATGCTTGCTTCTTTGCCAGGTCCAAAAAGAATAATCTAAAATTGTCCCCTTTAATGCACATTTGATGCATGGTAAATGCATAATGAGATGAGACTACTAATAGGATGTCTACAATGGCTATCACAGCGCCTTTATGACATTCCTTCCACTCTGTAAAACCAGTGAAAAGACAGTGCCAAGTCTGCTGTCTGCCAGAAAGTGAGTTTAACCTCCCAGTTTACTCTGGAGAAAGGTGAGGCAGAGTAGGAGTACATGAAAAAAACACTCCGCCTGGTCAAAACATGTGATTTCAGACAGCCAGTGATTCAAATACTAATGTCTGTTTTGTATTCTTGTTAGTCCGCCATGATGTGAGCCATATCGACTTGTGTTTATTTGCCAGGCCCCACTGTCAACAGACTGTGAAAAATAAAGAAAATCAAAACTTTGTAATCCTAAATTGTGTGAATAAGGACAGGTGGTGTCACTCCAAATGTACCCAAATGATTGGTCAGTATTGATCACTGTGCCTAGAAGCGTGAGGTGAGCAGGAAGTAGCCTGAGCTGTGCCTCCAGAAAATGCAGTCACTGATAGTGTCCATAGATCGAGGAGCTGTGACTTTTCTAATTAGAGAGTTCAGAGTCAAACCCAGTTGGATTAGCTAGTGCATGGCTTTAGGCTAGCTATTAACACCAAGTCAGACAAACAAGAAATCAGAAAGACGAGAAGGAAAGGAGAGCAGAGGACCAAGGAGACGCAGGGCATGCAAGCGCTGATGTGAATGTACTTGGATCAAAATAGTTGTTTTTATAAGAAAGTTGGCTCTGGAATCTGGAATTTGTATATATTTTTAACACAAGGGAAATCTACAAAACAAGTCAGGAAATAGATACAAAGATAATGGGTAGAATTTAGCAACAATTGTAAAAAATGATGCTGCAACAAAATAAAATAAAAGATAGAGGTACAATTATATTTAACAATTATAATTTAAACAAAAAGGCAAA
Organism: Plectropomus leopardus; assembly: GCF_026936395.1. Lineage (NCBI taxonomy): Eukaryota > Metazoa > Chordata > Actinopteri > Perciformes > Serranidae > Plectropomus > Plectropomus leopardus. The sequence goes on from NC_142186.1 coordinate 22,870,919, forward strand.
AAAAGAAACAATCAGGTAAACAAATAAAAACACAAAAAAAGCTGCTGTCCCTGCTTTAGGCTTTCCATGAATGCACATGGCAGGGAGATTTTCTCTCTCTGCCTCAGGCTGTCCTTATATGTGCGTGGAGAGCAGAAAGGTTTGCTCTCTCGGCTTGGCTTTCCTCTTAGCATGTGGAAGGGCGAAGAGGTGCTCTTTCCACCTTAAGCGTTCAATGTAGGTGGGGGGGATGCTCTCTTTGCCTTAAGCTCTCCACGTGAGCGTGTGGAGGGGCAGAGAGGAATCAGAACTGACAATACTGCCAAATTTCAAGTTGCAAATAAAAATACAATTTTCGTTGACTGATGTGATCCTGACTGAACAATATCTTTGTATCTAAATGACAATTCACAGTTTTTAGCGAGCAGCAACCTCTGGGGCTGAAAAATGAGGCAAACACTGAAGTGGTATAAAAATTGCAGTTCCTCTCAATCTTTATAAATCCCCATGTTAAAATGCCCAACTTTAAAGCAGTAATTAACGTGTTTACAGCCTGGTACACAAAAGACTTTTTTTTTTGGTCTCTAAAGCTAATTTCAACATTCATGACAACTCTACAGGAGTTGGTTTTGTTTTATAACTCAAACATATACATTTAATTAAGGCTTGAAGTTACACATAATCAAGGGCAGGCTGCTTTGAGTGACAGGCTGTCTGCAAGTCGTCATGACAGTCTTTGAGTCCTGATCCATCCGTCACTCCTCTACTGGACCAGCCTCTCACCCAAATATGGTCACCTCTGGCTCATATATGCAGTATGGTGATGGCCAAAATGCTGAACGTCACAACTATAGTGCACAAACCAATGGATGACAGAGAGACAACCAGCTGTGAATATCAGACAGATTTGCATACCAACATTTAAAGATTGATGGCTAATTGTTTAATCTTCGGATGAGCAAAGGCTTCAAGTATTTACTATTAATTTAAATCTTTTGTGAACAAAAACCACTGACAGGGTACAGTAAAAACTTAATGATAGCATCTAAGGAACTAAGCCCATTGGTGTTGCAGTATTTTAAACATTGGTTGTAGTACTTTAGATTTTGTTTACACTGGAGAGAATCCCAGAGATTCCTCATTCAGGGCAGTTCAGATAATACATAGCTGTGAGTGATTAAACTTTCTGGTAGTCTGGGACTTTGTGGCAGTTTCATAAAAAAAAAAACTTTGTATGAAAAAAAGAAGAAGAAAACTTGAACCTATTATTTGTATTGCACTCAGAATCTACACAATCTATATTCAGGAATATCTGTATGTATGAATTCACATGCCTACGTTAATATAATCACACTAATACGTGGATGTTCACTTGTGCTGAAACATCCTTGGGGAGATGTTCATTTGATTTATCTTTACCTTTCAGGAACACATGCCCTCCTTCACACTTTGCCAGCTAATAAACCCTTAAGATTCACGCCTACACGGACACATGTAACCCCCACAACACGCTCACAGACACACACACACACACACACACACACTTCCAGCCCACTCGCCCGCACAACCTCAAGGGAGACATAAGAAATAAATTCGACACTTCCGCTTACCCAAGAAGCGCCTTAAGGACAAAGAGAAATTTAATCTTGGATAAGCCTCCCGATAGAATCTCTGCATTAGCCCTCTGCTGCTGGTTCACAGCTATCCCATCAACCCTTACCTCCCACACCTTGGCCCGCTTCCCTCGCATCTCTCCTCCTCTACACTGCTTGGGTTTTTTTTCGTCCATATTTCCTCTCCTCCCTTGCATCTCTTGGTTTGTCTCACCACATCTTTTCACTTTCCACTCCTCTCCTTTGTCCTTGATCTACACTCTTTTCTTCACCTCACTACTTGCCTCCATCCGTTTGACTCTCCCTTGTCTCCCAGCGCATGCCTCCACCGCCTCTTCCCATTCTTTCCACCAGCCTCCATCTCTTCATCTATTCCCAGTATTGGTACATACTGTACATATCTATATTTCTGTTCCTCTCCCATGTCGAAGCGTTTTAATACCATTGGTATTAAATGCTGGCACGACCTCCTCGGCATACTTAAGCAGGCAGGGATCCTTGTAAGGCTGTTTGAGTGCTTAATATTTTCAGCACGCCGCTGACTTAAGCCCCTTAAGTGCTTTGGCAACACTTATTCCACGGTGGCACCAATGAAGCCCATTAAAAATTTGATTTGGATGAGAGAGAGAGAGAGAGAGAGAGAGAGAGAGAGAGAAAGAGAAAAAAAAGAGGAAGGGGATAGGGGACACAATTTGCCATTACCTCCCTTCCTTCCGCACACACTGCGACAAAAACAAATACACCCATCAGGGGGTTGCCCACACAGGGACTCTGACACACAAACACACTCGCCAGTGGTGCAATGTTTGCAATGTCTTCTTCTTTTTGTCTGTAATTATGTCCTTTGTTACTCTATAAAGCACTCTGTGATGACCCTATTTTGTTGAAAGCGCTTGATAAATAAATTTGACTTTATTTGACTTGATAATAGGGAACAGCATGTTTCAAATTGAATGCATAAAGATGTTTGTAAATACAGCGTGTGGCAGATTAGAACTGATAGTTTACGATCAGTTGATTAAGAAACAAGAAGAGGTGCTGTTGTAATAGCAAGACTGTGTTTCCTTTCACATTTTACAGGACAATGAAAGTCACACACACAGAGTCTAGTGTAGTTAGCCTCCACCATTGGCTTTGTATTGCCAGTTTTATTGCCAATAGCAGTGATGTTAGTACATGTGGCAATGAGCATGAACAAAGGAATTGCATTATGCACGATGTGTTGATGCAAAACATACTGACAGGTGGGACTAGCTGTTAGTGATGATTTCTGTTTCATCAGTATAAAAATATGGAGCTGCTACTTTTTATTGAGCCTGGCTCGCATCAGCATAACTCTTGACACAGTCATAGTCACGTTCATTTCTGCCTCATCCACATACGCTTTGAATTTCAAATGCCGCACACAAACACGTATACAGTTCTTGTCAGCAGACAGCCGAGCGCATCCCTGCAGCCATAAAAACGGCCATTTAACATAAAGAGGCACTATGATGCCTCTGTGTGTGCCTGCAAGGATAAATTAATGGGTAGTAGATAGTGAAAGGGCCAAACAGACAGCCAAATGTACACTCTGCTTCAGTCAACACTGGACAGACGAGCACATTCAGACACACACGCCGCCACTGTTTGTTGACCTGAAAGAGAACCATTGTTGCCGCGTCCATCCACACACGCTCATCTCTAACCTTCGCAAAATAGGATGCAAAATATGCAGACACGGATCCCACACTGACACACACACATTCTAAGTAAGGGGAGGGTAGCCAGGGTTATATAAACAAGTGGAACACAGAGAACGGATAGACAGATGGACGTGATCAACCGCGATACCACATTGGGATTATAGCAATTTTCATAGATCAACAGGAGAGAAGTGGAGCGAAAAAGAAGACAAACTTCCAGGAACTAACAAAGTGCTACGGATTGACTGGAGGACTGAAGCGAGAGGAGAGAGAAAGAAGGCAGAACGGATAAACTAAACACAATTTGAGGAGATCAATCGGAACAAGTGAATAGCAATTTTTTTTGGCAGTCTGTCCACCGCGAGGGCCCAGACCTGTCAGACCCGAGTTTCTGGTGAACACCAACACAGAATAATTTTCTCAGCATCAGCCAGTTGACCAGAGAAGTCTGCGCCGTAGGGAAGATTGGCGATGATCCGCTTTCGGCTTTGCCAGAAGTGTCAGGGCCATCGGCATTAGAGCTCATTGTGTTTGCAGTGGCACCGAGAGTGAGTGAGAGCAGGGCAGTGTGTAGTAATCTAAGAATGACACCCGCACTTTATTCCATCAGATAGTGCTCAGCGAGGTGTGCAGTGCAGCTCATCACGCTTTGTCTCGCCGCTGCAAACACATATTAAACTAACACATACAAACACATGAGAACGACACACTCCCAAAGAGCGATGATGCATTAGATCCTGAGAATCAGTGGGACTCTCTCCGGACCTTAAACACAGCATCAGATCAGTGAGCGTGTGTCTGGAGTGCACCCAGTGGAGCATGTTGGAAAGGACAAGTTAGGCAGGTCGATGCTGCACGATTACACCGTCTGATAGCCTGTGATTATTCTGAGGGGTTTCAGATTACCATGTGAAATCACTGTCCGTTTACGCTACGGTGTATACATGATAGCGTATCAAAAGAGCTCTAGCGTTCAAGCGAGTAATGGTAGATACCTTGTGCGAGTAATGTGCAAGTCTCAGGGGTAAAATAGCAGACTCAAAAGTGTAATATCTGAGACTAAAGCGTCTGGCTGCAGTTTGCTCAGCCTCTTGCAGGTTGGTTATTCTGCACGGGGCAAGCACTTCCACTCTCTGTCTTTATAGAGCAGCACTCCAGCTCAATGGATTTTATTTAACCTTAGCTATCTACAGATGAGTTGTAGTAAGATCGTGTCTCCATTTCTCCCGAGGCCTGGCGGGTTTGGTTACAGCTCAAAGGAACATTGACTTCTGCCTGCCGATTTGTCGAGTGAGAAAGTGCAGAAAACCCTGTTTGACTCATTAAAATACAATGTGTTGGAGAATGAACATTGTTGCCCTAGATTTCTCTGTCCTCGAGGGCACAATAATGTAGGTAGCTCTATCGCAAAAGTTAGCATTCTGTCAACATCAGAGGAGATAAACTTGACTTGCTTTGGAAGACAGTTTCTCAGCCTCTATCCAACTGAAATATAATATTATTGATGTTTTCCGTTCCTCAGAGCCGTGTGGTTTGACCTACACAACACAAGCAGTGTGCTGTGGTTAATTGTGTGGCTGATTGTTGGGGTGCCCGGTGCTCAGGACTAGCTCGGCTGCCAGTTTGACACTGCAGTGTACAGCTGGTGACGAGCTAATTAAGCTGTCCCTCATTTGGTTACTTGCATATTTCTGTTGCTGAAACCCATTGCTGGTAAAGAACTCAGTATTGCAGGTCTGCATCGGTCACTTTTGGTATTGGTATTTTCTGGTTTATTGATCTGAGAGTCTTGAGCTTTGGTCTCAGGAGGCTTGGAGCAGTGTGGTAGAAAATAGCTAGCCTCGCAGTGTTTGTTTTGTTGTCGTTTTGCTTAGATGGGACTGAGCTCACATACTGCCTTGTAGCAGCAAAGCCTCCACACTGTATGGATTTAAGACAATGAATGTCAAGTTCTTCCTAAGCAGCCCAAGGTGCTAAAGTCAACAGTGGAGCTTTTTGTCACTCTAAGCTCATCTCTGTGTGCATTGTGATATAGTATCTAAATCGCTAGCTCTGTTAGCACACTGAGCTCTGGCCAAACGTCTGTGGATTTCGTGCAAGCTCCGGCTACAATTCACTCCTATGTGATTGAGCAGCTAAAGCACTTTGTGTGCGTGTGTTGTGATGTGGCGCATCACATAAGAGTCTTTTCTCCAAGTGTTGTCCTCAAACAACAACTTGTGTCTGATTGCACTGAAGTAAAGCTGGGCCGTTAGCGTGTGCACGTGTCTGCAGCATTGCAGTCAAGAACAAATCAGAGTGTGTGTGCGCGTGTGTTTATGTGTGGACTAGTGTGTCTCTAGCAGTGCAGGCAGGGTCACAGAGGCGCCATTGATCAAACGTGCACATCCACACATCCACACACACACACACACACAGCTTCTCAATACACAATGAGGCCTGTCCGGTGCTATGTCCTCTGCCGTCTCCTCCCTGCCCACTTCTCCCTGGCCCTACGCAGCCTCGTCCTGGTCCTGCTCTGCATCACTCGTAAGTCATGCATGCATGGGCATCCACATGTGTATACACACACACAAACACACAAACACACATGCAGATTAAATGAGACGTGCAACATCGATTCTAGAGGAAAACTCAGGTGTCATTAAACAGCAAATAAGTCAGAGAAACAAGCGTATAATGTTCACATGTACACACTGATTTCATATTACGGTCAGGATGTGGCAATTTAGTGTGAGCAGAGAGCACAAGCTCCTTGTTCTTTTAATTGAATCTCCCTGCAGATATATTTTTAAAAATGTTGATGTCTGTGTTATATGGAAAGAGTATTGTGTGTGTGACACTAATTGGTGCAAACTGATACAGAATGGGATCCCGTGCATCGCCTAGCACATGACCAAGGGAGGAATAGCTCATGATGGAAGGAGAGCTTCAGATAAATTGTTCAAAATGCCAGTAATTAAGTTAGAATTGGTAATTAAGATTCAGAATACTGAGAATAGGAAGACGGGAGCATATGCCCAGGAGGTGACAGTATTGGGGAATGAGAGAGTGGACGGATGGACCCAGAGACTTAAAGCGAAACAGTCGCGAATGAAAACAGAGAAAGACAGAAAGATATGAGAGTGGCTGAAGCCTTTCTCTTCAGCGCTCCTCTGAAGAACATAATAAAAGAAAGTTGGACCCCAGAGTGGGAGAGATATAGCAAGCCAAATGGAGAGGTTGACGAATAGAGGGAGAATTTGGGGAGGAGAAAAGTGCAGTGCAAGAGACCAATATTGAAAGAGAGACAGACTGACACAAGGAAAGAAGGATGACCAGATAGACACTTGAATTTGAGGCAGCAGTGGAGGCAGAAAGAGAGAAATAGGGAGACAGAGATGGAGAACAATGCGGTCAGTGTGTGCGCAAGAAAGACAGAGATGGAGGGGAGGGGTACAGCGATAAAGCAAGAGACTATGGGCTTTAAAAAGAGCTGGACAAGATATGAAACCAAGAGTCATAAGACTGAACACGAGAAAGAGATGAGAAAGAGCACAAGTGGAGTGGGATCAGTGGCAGAGTTGCTAGGTGCTATTAATACCCCCCGTCATTATTATTATTGTGCATCTAATACAGGAGATGTTCTTTCCCCGCTGCTCATTGGTAAACAAGTGTTGTGCCGCTGTGCACAGTACCTTCTCCTCTGCGCCAGCCAAAATCTCAATTCAGTTTTTTTTTCTTGCATATTACATCAACAGAAGGACATTGTGTTTTGTGGGATGTTGAGGGGGATGCTGGGTGGGGGTGACAATAGGGGAGCGAGGGCTACAGAGAAAGAATGAGTTTGTGTCTTGGCAGTCGGCATGATTATGTAATTCATGCCAGTAGGGCAGTTTTGTGTTGCACACACATATACTCTTGCACACGGTCAAGCACACACTTTTAAATGCACGCTCATGCTTTCCACCCTCCCACATACACACCAAAGGGAAGCAGCCATGTGGTGGATTTTTGAAGGGGGTGTAAAGACCAGTTCTTTTGGCTGTGGTGAATCTCCAGTGTCGTCGCGTAATAGCCCTGTAAATTTCCTTTAAGCCGCTGTTGGGGTGTGTGTGGCGGCCATTGTCACAGGGTTGTTGGGGCTGTGACAGACCCGAGCCATAAAACGCCGCACAGTAGATAGAGCTAACCAGCTTTGACTGTCAGAAAAGGAAAGAGGGGAGGCATGAAAGAGAGGGAGAAAGGAAGGGATGATAGTGGTTTGTGAAGGGTAAGAGGAGGTGAATAAGAAAGCAGAATAAGCAATGGGATGGGTGGACAAGAGGGAAAGGAGAGCGCTCAGGGAGATGCAATGCAGCGGCAGAGGGAAGAAGAGGGGATGGGGGAAGAGAGGGACGAGGTGATTGAAATACGCCAAAGGGCCGGAGAGACATAAAGATGCGAAGGTCAAAGTGAGAGATACGTGAGCAGGAAGGGAGGGGAGGAGGTAGAAAGGAAAAGGTGATGAGAGAGGAGGAAGACAACAGATTTCAATGCCGAGGATGATGTGACTGGGGAGCAGAGTCAGAGAAAACAGGAAATATATAAATAAAACAAAGTAAATGTTTCTAATGAGAGGTCAAAAGTGAATGGAGACAATGTTATGCTGATTTTGCTGATTAGCAGTGTGGTGCCCACAGTGCACCACAGGGTGAAGGAGGGATGGTCTGAAGTTCCTACCAAAAAGAGGGAGAGAGATTTAGAAAGAGAGGGATAGAAAGCGGAGAGAGGGCTGAGCTATAACTGGCAATTAAAAGAAGAATAAGAAGAGAAGAAGTTGAAAGAGAGAGGAAAAAGCTGAGATATTCAGTCTCTCGCTCCAATAATTTGTTTTGTCCCCTTGTCCCATTCACTCCTCTCACTTTTTTCCCCCCTGTCTTCCCCTTGCTCCCTCTCTTCCGCTCTCCCGGCACACTATAAAAACAGCGCGATTATGCCGCAGACTTGAGCTGCAGAACAAATCACATTTAGCGAAGGAGAGTGTGGAGGGAGAACCAGCAGAGAGGCAGGAAAAAGATTCCCACTGAGTCAGAAAAGGAGAAAGAGCAAGAGAGAGAGATTGCAAGGGGAATGAAAGCCTATTGCAGCTTGAAAGGAAACTATTGCGGGGGGGGGGCAACATGAAGAGAGAAAAGGAAGGAGGGGACAGGAGCGAAGAGACGAGGTGAAGAGACAGTAATGGGAGAAAGAAAGAAAGAAAGTAAGAGTCGCAGCCATTCTCCTGAGGCCGAGGAGAAGAGAGAGAGAGAGCATCTTCAGGACGGCGCTGATGAGGAAGATGCATGATGAGCGATGCAATAAAAGATAAGGGAGAAAAGAGGGAGATGGAAGACAGGAAGAAAGGAAAAGGGGCTGATGAAGGCAGGAGGAATCAAGGATTAGATCAGGCAGAGGTGGGGGGGGTGGAGGATGGAGAGACTGGGTTTAAATAAAAAGAAAACGGAAGATGGTGCGAATGAGATTAGATGCAGGCATTAGAGGAGAGAATTAAGAGTTGTGGACTAAGTGGAAGCACGGGTTGGGGCGTTTTACTCGAAAAAATGAGAAGAAAGCCTAAGAGGAGGAAAAGGAGGACAGGAGAAAGCGACAGAACAAGGTAATGAGAGAAGACGAGAGCGAGATTTGTAAAGGATTATGTATTATTTATAGAGGGAGCATTTTTTCTTTGTGCTGGATTTGATTGGCAGAGTTCTGGCTCTCTCACAGAGATGGAGTGATAATTTTAGACTGGGAAGAGGAAGAGGGGGAGAGTGGGGAGAGTTGCGGGCCTGCAGAGGGAGTTATGGCGGAAAAGAACCTCAAAGTCAGCTATTTTATAAAGTCAGTACACCGCAAAACTCTGTGATTAACCTGGAGCAAGTGTGCATGCACACATACACACCCACACACACATAAACATTGCAAACTTCATTTGCATACATACTGTGGAAAGCGGCTCGCCTTGCAGGCTCGAGGGATAACGGGGAAAATATGTACATCCAGATGGGAAGAGATGGAGAAGATGCCAACGGACGACCCCGTATGAGTGGAAACTATGAGCTGCTGTTATTGTTTTAATTAAAGCAGTAATAGCACGCGGGGTTGCGCATTGTACTCTCCTGCATCGATTCCCTTGTAAATCCGTGGCCAGCATGCAAAGAAAACACAAGCTCTTGGCCCCCTTCCAATTGAGAGATAATGAGAGATAATGAATAGGGAGACAGTGACTGCACTACTTCAAGGATACATGGGGGCTTGTTTGGGGCAAATGGAGACAGCTCATCTCTTATGTGGCTTGTCTTTTTTTTGTTCTATCTTTTCCTCTCACTCACAGAGAAAGAGAGAGAAATAAGGGCAGAGTGAAACTGAGAGAGAGACGCAGCAAGGCGGTAATTCAGCCCGCTAACCCTGCACCAGTGAGGCAGTTTCTAGAATTTACCGTGACCAAGGGTGAGCCAGCAGTCCACCTGGCTGCCTCCCAAATCCCCCTCTTTTAACTCTCCACACCTCCGTTCATCCCCTCCCCTCTTGTCCCTCTATCCCCTGCCTCCCTCGGCTTATAACTCAACCCTATTGCGGGACCATTAGGAAGGGCCCCTGAACAGCCTTGTCTTATGAATTTGCACGCCTATTATTTATTTATTTGTTTATGTATTTTGAAATGATGGCCCTTCCTCGGATCTCTATTGCCGCTGTAAATAAAGGCTCCTTTTTTTCCCGGTGACAGCGGGGGTAGAGGCATTTCCAATGATGAGAAGCACCAATTCACTGCTATGAAATACTGCCCCCGCTTGGTTGGAGAGAGAAGTGATTGTTGTTATTCCCCCTCCTGTTTTATTTGTGCGTTGATCATGGCAGTCAGTGCACTAGCATGGTATCGATTGCTCTCAGCATTCTCTCTTAATATGATTCGACGCTTGTGGAGTATTTTATTACGGGCACAGATTTTAATGGGGGCCAGATTAATACCTCTGTCACAGAGGTTGATTCCCTCCCCCTCCTTCTCATTCCCCCTCCCTACTATACTTATGCTGCTGATCAGAAGCACCAGCTCATGGCCTTGATGTGAATGGCAGCCTATAAAACCTACAGTCAAACTAAAGTGCTGTACCCAGCTGCGTTATGAGCAGGAGTGAAAGAATATGCGTCATCTCTTGTATATTTTCATCCAGCCCCCGCCAGCTGCATTATTATACTCAAACCATCGCTTCCCCAATCCCTGCTATCATTTCCTGGTTAGAGCCCTCACTCCCCCACCGTTTCTCCATCCCTCTGTTCTCTTCGCCCAGACTGATCATCCACCAGCAGCCAGCAGGTGTTTCTGGGTGGCATCTCTCAGCAGGCGACGGATGCCAGCCATCCCGCTCACAACAGCGGTTAACAAATTTTTTTTTCCTTTACTTTTCGTCAATGCCACTGCAGCTCATTTCCTTTGAAGGGGTGACAGCTGTCACAAGGAGTGGCTGTGCAAATGGACAGCTAATTAGTTTTTCTGGCCTCCCCCCAGAAACAAACTTTTGACCACTTTCTTTGTCTGGAGACCCACTTGAGGCCCTCTTTCTCTGCTGGTTCTGATAGGTCACTAATCACACACAGACGCTGTTCCAACTTTGTCAGAATGCACGGCAGCACTTTTACAATTAACACTGTTTAAAACAATGGCGGTCTAGCCTGGTTGCCACGGTGATGAGTAATAACAGCCATTAGAAAAATAATTGGGATGGCGGTGGCAGGCCCTGATGGCCGCCGATATGAATCACAATATTGATGCAGAGAATGGGAGCAATAATGACTACAATTAGTGGTAATTGTCAAGATTTTTTTCTCTGTTCCATAGAGTATTAGAGTCCCCTTTGTCTTTATCCCCTCTTGGTTTCTTTCTGTCTTCAGTTCAATATCCACTGTGTCTCTCCGTTTCCTCTGATGTGATGAATATGTAGGCTTTGAGTATTTCATTAAAAGAGATTAAAATCGAGGGGAGAATTAAATTTGGATGAAGTTGGCGGGATCAGATGATGTCAAAGCAGCTTAATTGCAATATGCCAGCCAATGCATTTGCACACCCGATGCACATGCTCACCTTTTGTGCATGCACACAAGCACATGTGCTGAAACACAGGACACACTCGGTTGCAGATATAGACATTCATTTTGGCCCAAAGCAGTCAAGTCAGCAACTCCTGCTATGGCAGCCACCATCTGTTTGTCTCACAACATTTCCTGCCTTCTGAAGGTGTTTTACTGAGCTCAGAGACACTGCTAGACCCAGCAGTGAAATATATATAGTTGCGTCGTCTTTATCGGCACTTCTTATTGCCTGCTTCATCATCATGCTTCAATATTGATGTCGCTCCTTCTCTAAATCCTCCCCACGGCCAACACTTTGCCAGGGAGAGAGGGAATGCAAATGGGGATGCAAATTGGTAAATACTAGTTTGGGGAGCCCAGCAAGCTGGTACTCTCTTCAAGGCAATCAAATTCCACTGCTGGCTGGAGCCTTATGGCTAATTGCGCATAAATCATTTGAATTCAAATGGCATAGCCCGCTGTCCATTGTGCTCAGCAGGAGGCGTAACTCAGCTGAGACGTGTCAACAGCCTGACCCACAAACACGCAGGGCGCTCCAATCAGAGCATAATCAACCTCCTCATTACTGACTCTTGGGCTGTCAGCAACATCAAAGAGGCTCCCTGCTGTTTCTCAGCACCCTTGTCTAAAAATATTGGTTTTGGGGCCTAGACAAGTTTGTTTGAAAGATAATGTACAAAAGTTTCTGTAAGTGTCTGCACACATGCATGCATGCATGCATGCATAGTTCTGTGTGTATGCATCTGAGCGCACGCTTGCTGGAGCATGTGCACACACCAAGGCATCATGACAATACATTCATTTGATCTCGAACAAATAAGCGCCCCACAAAGTAAGTTACAAACTTCATGTAATGTTACATACGTTTAAGAGAAGAAACATGGTGACAATATACATTCAAATATCTCATAGTTCATTTGGTTTTACACAGGGACAGAAACACCTGCCTTTTGGGGAAAAGTCCAATGATCTTTGACCAAACCACCATCCTAACCTGCCTCCACAAGAGGACTTTGGGTCAGATAATAAAACTACACAGATAAAGAAATCATAACATTTTAATCTATAAAAACTATAAATAATAAAGTAAATAGACACATTAAAAGTATAGAACGATCTGTTTTTTTAATACTAATAACAATAAACTAATAATACTAATAATAATAATAGCTTTTGATCATAATATCAGCTTCAAAATGTGCCCTGTATGAAGAAACTTCAGTTGAGATTTTGGCCCATTTTTCCACACAGGCAGTCTTTAAATCTTGAAGTACTCAAATTCTTACTGAGTGTTTTTCAAATAAAAAGTGTTGTAAGAAATTGGTAAACATGCCCATCTCAGCTTTTTTGGAATGTCTTAAAAGCATCAAATTCAGAATAGTGTATATTTACAAATAATAATCAAACAAAAAGTTTATCAGTTTGAACATTAAATATCTTGCAAATATCTTACTTACTTTATTCAATTGAGTATTGGTTGAAGAGAATTTACAAGTCATTGCATTGTGTTTTTATTAATGTTTTACAGTGTTTTTTATCAACATTTTACTTTTTTGGAATTGGGGTTGTATGTCCCTCTCTGACTCAGCTCAGTGGTCACATGATTGCAGCCTTCCTAATTTTGCGGGTTACACATGCAGACTGTATAAATATGGACATAAATGGACACAGCTGCATCACCCATTGGTTGGTGGATTCTCATTTTGTAGCCTCGAGTTAAGTATTTTGGCCATTCACCATCATGGATGTTTGTTTTCTTTTTTCTTTATTTTTTTAACTTTGGACCCTAATAAAATGTAAATAGGTTAGTTATTTAAAAAATCGTTTAGTTTTCATGAAAGTTGAAATTAGCCATAGAGACCAAAACCGTTTTTTGTACCAGGCTATAAACATTTTTATTTCTGCTGAAACCTCAGGCATTTTAATAAAAAGGGTCTATGGGGATTGTCTTGCTTTTGGAGCCAGCCTCAAGTGGCCATTTGATGAACTGCAGCTTTTGGCACTTGGCGTTAGCTTTATTTTTCAGCTGTGGAGGTTGGCGCTTGGTTGATTATGAATTGCTGGCTCATTATTATGGATTGTATAGAAATTGTGCATTATTTCCATAAGTATACATATGTATGGTGCATAAGAACCTGCACACACATGAATGTTCAGGTGTCTGTGTGTATGGGTGTATTCATTCCCAAAAATTGTGAGTGATATCCCCCCAACCCCCCCAGCACTTTCCAAATTCCTGGAATAAGAACCGTTACATCAGGATAATAGAGCATAATCAAATGGTTTAGCTCACACCTGGATGAGAAAATGCACTTTGGCCAGCTTTCACACTGAGGCAACCACAGATTCATACGATGACACTACAGTTTAAACTTTTATACACACAGGTGGTGGCAGGGCCACAGTCCAACCCGTGATCTGCTTGTGTGCCTTTTTGTGAATGTCATGGTGTGTTTATTCATGTGTGTGTGTGTGTGTGCGTGTGTGCTTGTGTGTGTCTAAATTCAAGACCGACAGCCACTTAGAGATTTAATAAGGCATTATGTATTCAAATGTGTGTGTTGATGCATTCTGTTAGACTAGCCAGCGGCAGTAGGCCTGTTTGCATGTGAGCGTTTGTGCACATTTAAAGATGAATAGCAGTAATTATAATCATCCCTATTATAATCACAAGAACACATTGTTCATAGGGACCCTGTTTTACTTGTTGAGTCCCTCAGTGTCTTTTCTGTCGTTTTCAGTCTCTTTATCTCCATCATTCTGTCACCTCCCCTCTTTTCCTCCCCCCTCTATTTTTCCCTTGTTGTGTCCATATGATGAATAACGACTAAATGAAGGATGCTCTAAGTACCTTATTTTGAAAGGTTCTATCTCAAGCGCACTGCAAATTGAACATCTTTTTTTTTTGCTGCATCTGTTCCCCCTATTTGTCCCATTTGCTTTTTTTCTTCCTCTCCATCGTCCACCCTCTGTGTCACTACATTAACGTCCATCTTTCTCTCCCACAGCCCGTTGTCAGGCAGTGCAGGCGGAGAATGTGACAGTCTTGGAGGGAGGTACAGCCCAGATCTCCTGCCGCCTGCAGAACTACGATGGATCAATCGTGGTTATCCAGAATCCCCGCCGGCAGACCCTCTTCTTCAACGGCACGCGAGGTGTGTTGCCACGCGCACATTTGTCTCTGCAGACAAACTTAATCCATCTGTGTGTGCATTTGCCCCCAGTTCCATTTGAAGCCAGCCTTTTAAACACATTAGCAGTGACTCACCAACACTTGCACTTTACATTTTTCTTATTGCAAATGTCCTCACTTTGCCTTTGAAGCGATTCCACATTAAAAAGTCAGATAACCCCAGAGTTAATTTGGATGATGGTTTTCCTCTCAGCCCTAACAGTGTGACTGCTTTAACTGTTTTAAAAGCATAGTTCAAAGCTCTCTGCATAATCCACTTTTAACCCCTGTGATGAGATCAGAACTTATTACAGATCCTCATTAGAGCATGGCCTTGGCAATCACATGTTTTTTTTAAAGGCAGCTTTATGGCAAATTATCATTGTAACCAATATTATAATGAAGGCAGATTTCATAGAGGGCCTTGGGGTAGGCAAACACTACTTGTTTTTTTCCTAACTAATTAAGGGCAAAAGCTGCCACCTTAGCCAGATTTTCTTCTAGTGCTGCTAGGGAACCTTTGAGCAAAAGAACAATGTTCAAGGATATTAAACATTGCCTTTGAAATACGTGTGGGCAGCTTAATTGGAGCAAAGTTTTGCATTATGATTTGGTGCAGCAATAGTTATTTATATTCTACTTAATCTATGTGATAAACTTAATACGTTGGCTTGGGCTTAAGGCTGTGTAAAACTGTTGGTTTGTAACTGTTTCGAGTTAAAGGCAAGGGGGTGAAATTGTAGGTATTCAAAAAGTTTTAGATTCAAGATTAAAGATACTGTTAGTAACTTTTAGTTGAAATAAAAAAAAACATTTGCTGTCACAATATCCTCACAGCAGTACTTGAGACAGATGATCAGTTTTTTTTTGCCTTCTCGAATTGCTATTAATAGTCTTACTGCACAAGAGTAAAAACACTCAGAGCCAAGGAGTCTCTAGCACAGCTGTCAGTCATGTCAATCGCCCAGAACTATGGTCAGACTGTCAAACTTGGCAGAGCTGATCAAAAATGAAATAAGATTCTGTTACTGCATATTTCTACCTCAGATGTTTTCAGAAACATATTTTGGTGCACTGTTTAGCTGTAAAATGAGAATTTTCGCTCTGGACGGTGCACGGTGGGTGGTGCTTGGTGTGTCATTTGTTTCTAACATAACAGCCATGTCACTTTCACTGTTAACAGCAACACAGCACACAAAAAAAGATGTTACTGAAAACACTATAGACAAGAAACAGGCAATACAGTACCAGAATCTTGATTCATATTTGATCAGCGCTGCCCAGTTTGACATTTTGAATGCAGTTCGCGAGCAGTGATTGACATCATTGGCAGATGTGTGAGAGACTCCTTTCTTCTGATTAGCTGTTTTCCTTGGAGTTTTTTTCCACAGACTAACTGTCTCATATAACACTTTGTGGATGTAGTGACAGTTTCAGCAAATATGATAAAAAAAGTTATTTTCACAATAACCAATTTTAGCTTTAAGAAACCACATCAGCCCAACAACCTATTCAATACAAAAAAGTACTTACACATTGCACCAAACTGTAATACCAGTTACTGGCTTTGCAGAATTGCCTCTATATTTACAAACAAGTATGCAAAAAATAATGGATGTAGCTTGTTGACATCATGTTAACACCACTGACCAATGCAAGAGCTGCAGCATGTGACAAGTTGGGCCAAAAATCACCTAATAAATCTGCTTTAAGTAAACTACTAATTGACTGAAGAACAGCTCAAACCTTCACACAGATGCAGGATTTTGAGCTTAGATTGTATTGTATGCTACAGTTAGTTTTTTCCCAAATCACATCAAAACACAGCTTAAGTGGTTAAACAAAGACATGGGCTGAAACAGGTTGACAAAGGAGTCAATCTGACACCTCAAATCCTGGTAAAGGAGCCCTCGCTCACCTTTAAGCTGAGGAGGTTGACATTGCGCAAACACCTTAACGGTGTCTTTTCTATCTTCATCCTAAGATCTGATCCTCTCGGTTCACTGACTGGTCAGCCCTCTCTTTCTCTCTGACACACTGCTCCAAAAATAGTTTTGATTAGTTACAATCCCAGAAAGGATTGTTCTGCTGTTGCAATTGTGTGACAGGTGCTAATTTTCCCAGCATGATTTAGACTCTCAGAGAGTCTGTTTGCTGAGCTAACTTCACTCAAGCTGCTGAATGTTGCTGACTTCCAAAGTAGCTTATAAAATACGGTTACACATTATTATTTTAATCTCAATCTGCTACTGTTACTCAGGCCATATTTTTATTCAATCTAATTGGCTTTAATTGAGATGAACTGACAACAGCATCAGACGGCCAGAAATTTTGTTCCAAATATTACGATGTTTGTATTTGTCTCATGGCTTTGAGCTTGTGATAAATAAAGAACGCCTCAGATGCAAGGACCAAGCTAGTGCCAGTCTCACACAGCCTTAAAGAATGCATTCCACTGCTGGAAAGATCATCTTTTCATAAAACTTCGCTGTCTATGCAGTAGCGAGGCACAAATACTTGAAATTGGTGCTTTATGACCAGAGAAAACAAAAGAAAAAGGGCTATGGCATTTGCTATTGCACAAAAGATAGAAAACCTACAAATACCAGAATGCACTGTGCCTTACAGGACAAATAAGCATTCCTGGTGTTGGGTAAAGTAATGAGAGCTTGGCCGTTTTGATGTAGGAAAGAATATAGCGCCTGGCAGGTAACAAGTGTCCTGAACTGAATAGTCAGGTAAAATATGAAAGAAATTAAAGTTCCAGTGCACACCAGGATGCTCAAGCTGACGCTTGTTTATTAACAGTTCACATTAAAAACAAAAGATGGAGCAAACTACATGTTTCGCATATCACTTCTTTAGATTTGCTTTATGTTTAACCATCATCAATTTTTCCATTCAAATCCTCACACATGCTCATTAGCAGACGATAAGACAAGTGTGATTCAGCATTAAAGGTAATATTTGCTGTAATATAGAGTTAATTTCAACATAAATATACATTTAATAGAATAAAAAGATACAGGTAATGGAGAGATACAGCAAACAACATTTCATAAGGATACCATAAATATTAAGTACATAATTTAGGAATACTATTATAATAAATATATCCAAAACTAATAGAAAATGTAGAAAAAATATATTGAAAAGAATGTAGCACTAGTACAATACCAAAAAAAACATTATAGAATCAGTAAAATTTTACTTTTTTTTTTTTTAACAAGAACTGTTCATAAATAAATGTCAACAGCATCCTGGTGTGCACTGGAACTTAAATTTCTTTGATTCATTGTTACCCTGCACTGGCTGGCACCCAGGAGAGAGGCACAGCTGTGCAGAGGGCTTCTCCATTTTATTTTGGGTTTTTTTGGTAAGGTAAAATATGTACCAAAAATATTTTAGGTGAGAAATAGGCAATGCAGGAACAGAAGCTTAATCTGATCTCAGTTTTTTCAGCCTCTGTTTTTACAACACAGGAAACAGTATTGTACCTACTTCCTAATTCTCATATTACAGGCAAACAGCTCACTAAAATATAGATTCTGAAGACATATTTGGTGACAAATAGGCAATACAGTAACCTTAATCGTGGATTATATTTGATCAGCACGACCAAGTTTTAAAGTTTAATCAGTTTGTTCTGAGACAGCAGTCTATCTCGATCTGCTTCTGTACTCTTTGGGTCCATGGTGGCGGGCATACAAAAATGCGGGGGCACAATCTGTAGTCCTGGCAACATCCCTTGAGCCAGTGAAAATCTGCTTTGAGCTGAGAGACGAGCAGGGAGATCTGGGTACTGGTTAGATGGAGGGAAGTTTACCACATTTCATTTACACATACCATCAACATTGTTGTGATGCAAAGCTGCTTGAAAATTGGTAAAGTATCTCTTAAACACAGATGCATATTCATTATCTTTCCAGCATATAAAATTACAAATAAAGTACAGTGCTGTGAGGTAGACAGTCATAGACAGTGGCAGTAATGTGGTTAACCCTTTGAAACTTGGAGCAACATCACTTTTCTTGTGCTGCTTTCAGATGCTTTTCACAAGAATTTAAACTTTTGAACTCTGAGCAAATGGGTGGGATTTGTTTCAAAAACATGGGGAAAATGGCAGTGACCAACTTGTTAAGAAATGTTCCGCAAATTGCAAGAAATTAGAAGATTTAGAAAATTATTTTTGAAAAAGCTACAGCAAAATGTCCTGGAATAAAATAAAAAAGCTATATTCATAAACATCTCAATTACATATTTGAAAAACTATGTTACACAATTCTAACACTTTTTCCAGGTCATTTACCTTTTTCTTTTTTTGTTTACTTAGCTTTTTACAATAATTTTCAGGCGATTTTCTTGTACTTTTTACAAAATTTCTTGCTAATTTTATGGTCACTTCTTCCTTCAATGCTCATTACTTTCTTCCCATGTTTTTGACAGATATCACGCCAGTTTGCTCAGGTTTCAAAGGGTTAAAGAAAGCTGACAGATCCAGAGCTTCAGTTAAACCTCCACATGATGAAGAGGGGGCAACACATTCACATGACTATTTAAGATAAACTACTAAGAACAGCTAGAGCACGCTCGAACTTTTGTTCTAACCACAGAGAATGAATGAAAAAGTCCTCCAATTAAAAGGCATTTCTAGAAATGGATATTTTCAAACATATGCCATGATATTTTTGTACGTGTGTGAAAATTTCCACTTGAGCACATTTTCACATTTCTAATCATTACAACTTCCAGCTCTTGTAATTACATTGATTCGACAATCAAAACTCCCACTCTCCCCTCGGGAACAGTCTGCGTCAAAGTAGCAGTCACTGAAGATTTTCTGCACAGTGCGCCGAGATCAGACTAAAAACACTGAAGACAAGACTCGTACAGTGTTCAAACACTTTTGTTCTACACACCTTTTCCTCACTTGTTAGTCTCCTCGATCACGGAGCGGCCTTAATTGGGTACTTAAGGTCGCTGCATTTGGAAACCTTACTTTCAACTTTCCCCCCAATTTTATCAGATCAGCACTGCTGGTAAGTTCCATTAAGTATTTAAACAGAGCCGCCCCATGTGCTCCCCCACGAGACACGGACTTGCACCCTTTTGGAAGCACGATGAAGTCTAATCAGAGCTAGGAGGAAGACGAGATGTGAAAGCGAGAATGAAAGAGAAAATGAGGAAGAAAAAAGGAAAGAGTGGGGGAGAATGTGACAACGGGTTAGGAACGACACAGCAACAGACAGAATAAGGAAAAGGAGCGGCGCTATGTAGAGAGAGCATCACTGGGAAATGATCCAAAGGTTAGGCATGGTATAAAGTATAGATGGCTTCCCGTAACTAATTTGGCTCCCGTAAGCTCTGAAAAGCCTCGTTGGGGGACATTTTGTGGGAGCGTAAATTACAGCTCACTCTGGCTCTCTCTGCCTCCACGTTTGCTCCATCACTCGCTGTAGGGCTCTTCCATTTCTGCCTATTGCCCATCTGGCGCCCAGATATCAGGCTAACAAACTGAGGCCTTTCTGTGCTGAGCCATTCCACGCTAACTGCCCAAATAGAGGTGCTGCTGTAAGTGCTGTGAATTAGGCTGTCTGTTTTGCAAGTGAGCAACCAGCCAGGGGTGTGTTTTATGAGATTGTGGGGACTGATAGCTATAATAGAGCGGTGGAACTAACCAAATGGACCCTTTCTCCTCAGCGGTCCATATCTCTCTTTCTCCCACTATTGCCAAGCTCTCCTCAGCATGCAAATGAGATAGGACAATAAAGGTGAACTTGGACTTGAACAGAAGTCTGACATTTAGTTGCCATTTAGTGCAGAGAGGGAAAAAAAGATTTACCTATCTGTGGGGAATAGCTCTCTGACAATGCTTTCGCTGCCATCCGGTGGAGGAGGAATTTTGGGGGCGGGGTGGAGAGATTAGTGTGGTGTACTTCCAGGAAGAGTGGACTGACTCCATCGCTCCAGGCCGCTCTCTCGCTCCCATGTGGATTTCTGTCTCTATCTATATTTTTTTTTTTCCCCGCCTGCCGCATTATGTAGCTATATGAGACTATTTCTCTCATTCTGTCCTCCTCCTCTACTCTCTCTGGCATACACGCCAACACACAAAGCCAACATCTATACTGTAGTGTCTGTGTTGTGATGAATTATGCTGAGAGATGGCTGGTTGTTACATCAAGTGAGTGCTGTTCCCTGCGTGAACCACACAAAGGATTAAAGACGGCATGGAATAAAATAGAGATGGGGAGGTTTCACAGTCAAGTCGATGCAAAGTGAGTCTTCGATGAGAATCTATGGACATCGAGCCACTGTCACCCGCAGGCTGTTATTAGCCTTATTTGTTATCAGCATTTTTCTTGCCATTGATTTTTACTCTTTCTTTGAGTAACAAAAGAAAAATTGTCGCATGTGTTCTCATCCTCGCTTTGCTTTCTTTTCTTTCTCCTTTGTGCATTGTGGGGTTAGTGAGAATCTGTCTGAGGTCCATGATTGGCTGTAGAATTCAGAAAGCTGATATGTTTTTACTCTTTGTTTCCAATCTTCGATTAATTTTCATAGTCTGGATTACAGTGTTTACATTGTGTTGAATTGTAGTATTTAGCCCATCTCACACTGACTCAAAGGGCAGCACTACTCAGTTTAATAGCTTTCCTAAAATAATTTTGCTTGTGCAATGAGCTTTATTTGCATAGCAGTTTTCAAAAGACTTACCAAGTGCTTCACAGCGAGTAAAACAATAATGATTAAAACCTAATAAGATCAACAATAAAAATTCCAGACACTAATTAGAAATGGGCTTACAGAGGAATAAAGCAAAGCACTTACAAAGAGAATGAATGAATACATTCTAGTTTAGGATGGTCCAATCATTGCTCGGGAAAATGAACAACACGCTCCCTCAAAGCTGGAAATGAGAGAACCAAGACATCTGTTATGTTGTATCAATGCACAGCCTGGAGCTGCTCCATCGAGACTGACTTTGCAAACTCTCTCTGAACTTTTTATATCAAACTGAGCTTTAGATTTAGCTGCGCTATCAATTCCAGAAAATCGTCCGAGGTTCTGTCACAGCCACTATTCCTCCCATGTTTAGCAGTTTTTTTCTCAGCAGTGCTGTCCATCCAAGTGACATCACAAATTAGAGGGTGGTGAAAACGGCGCTCCCGTTCCAGACTGTGGGAGATACAACCAACTGTTTGCTAATGCAGAGCAAACTATCTTGAGGCTAAGAAATGACTGATTCCAAAAGCTGTAAATGTCATAACACTCAGTTAAAGCAGCTTTGCTTTTCTTGTGCCTGGTTTGCTCGTCAATTACTCCTTGCAAAAAAGGTAAATGTTCGGTATTTACAAAGACAAACAGAAAAACATTTACATTGTAAATATGTAGACAATAATTAACATGGATACAAAGGGTTATTGATGCAAAGTGCCCGCAACCAGGCCAGTGTCATTCAACTGCAGAGCAATACTTACAGCCCTGCAGCTCTGCCACTGTAGTTCCAATCAAACCTGTGCTCTTATCGACAAGAAAAGTGCAAGCAATTGCAGCAACTGTCACTTTCTTGGCCAGCAAAAGGCAACATCAGCGTACCTACAGTACATCCACTTGTATGAACTGATATGACTCCCCTGTAGGTGGTGCGGGTTTGCACTAGCCTGGCCGCATGGATGATTTTTCTTGGGAATAGGTCTAGTGTTCTCATGGTCAATGACCGTTGTTTCCTGGTTGGACGAAGAACCAAGCAAATTAGTATGGTGAGTAAGACTGCTGACCTGGTGCAGGAGCCTTTGTGTCAAAGCTGGCAACAGATTTAGTCACAAGACAGCGGGGTTAAATGAGAGACCAGCAGGATCTGTCTTTTATCACTCTCCAAGGCGAGCTCCCCACTTTCTGAGCTAGCCTATGAATGTGCAGGCCCTGCTAGTACACATGCCTTCCCCTGCTTCCCACTGCATTGATAACTGCAACTAAACTACTCTTGTTGATTATTAATTCGATTAGCTGATTATTAATAGGATTAATTTATTGATGTACAGCACTTGGTCACCTCTGTTGTTTTTAAATGTTCATAAATACATTTGGATTGGATTAATAGGATAAAAAGAAATAAAGCTTATTTTACAATGTTCTTTCAAACAACTTGCAAAAAAAATAACAGCAAATGTAGGCGATGCTGCATGAAGAGTAAGTGCAGACAAGGCACTACAAGAAAACATAAAATAAGATAAATGGGCGTTGGGGAAGCAGCCATGCACTGAGAATAAAAGGGAAATGCAACTAATATTTTTTTCAGATATTGCTCAAGTTTCTGTTGTGAAGAAATGATAAATTTACTTTAGACTGTCACTGACTAATGGCATGAAAAACTCCAAACTAATTTCAGTGAATATAATGAATTCACATTTTAATGCTGAATTTAGCATTAAAATAGATTTGTGTAGCTTACCTTTTGACAGACAAACACAAGCCACAAACCAAGCATTATAATGTCTTTATCAGGGCCCTTAGCAGCTATGTTTATCCATCACAAAACGGAGGGAAAACAGACGGAAAGTATCTGTCAATTACATGTATTTTTTTAAAATTTACCTGTAATCGTGTGTTTATCCATCAAAACAAATCAATTTGCAGGTTTAGCTAGCTCTATCCATTTAGCTGAAAATAGGCTAAAATCAATCATCCTCACACTCTTACCTTGGTAACCCACCGGATTTAATCTACAAGTGACTTTGCTCGTCACTAGCATCTCTAGTCTATCTGCTTCAGAAGGACAGACACATCACTTACTATTGATTGGTTAGGGCGAAATACCAGCCTTCCAGAAAACAAAAGCGGCTAACATGAAAACAATATCGCACTAAATATTATAGGCTTAGTAAAACAAAACGCCATTTCACTCTGATTCTCTTAACTAGTTCTGCACAAGTAGAGCTGGTCTGTCAATGACCAAACAACTCCACTCTGTGGAGAACCTGCAGTCTGCTCAACTGTAATCAGTAAATTTGTATGTGAGGTACAAACTCACTTCCTGAGGTGCTTCTCATTTGAAAATAAACTCGAAATAAAACAAGAGAAAGCTTCCCGCTAAAAATTTGTCATGACACTCAGCAGTAATTTTTAATACTCTGTCTGTCCCTGAAGCATAAGAAAATTATGAATCAATTACACTGACCCAGAGTAAAATCTTGTTTGTTGTTATTTTCCCTCTGTTTTTACCCTTTATATACATGAATACAGAAGCAATTATTTTGTCTAACTTCACAGACGGATTGTGTTTTTTCTCCCAATGACTGATGTACTCACCTACCCTCTCTTTGTTCTTGCATCTCTTCCTGTCACTTACCTCCCACCCTCTCTTCCTCACACCTCCTCTCTTTTCCCTCTTCAACCCCGTCCCATGCTGTCTCACTTCCGCCCTCCACCTCCATCCTTCACTTCCTCTACTCTCCCCATCATCCGTATCCACCTCCAGCCCTGAAGGACGACCGTTTCCAGATGGTGCTCTTCACGCCACGGCTGGTGCGCATCACGTTGACCAACGTCAGCGTGTCGGACGAGGGCGGCTACTTCTGCCAGCTCTACACTGACGCCACGCACCACCAGGTGGCAACTCTCTCCGTCTTAGTGCTCCCGGAGACGCCCACGGTGGAGGTGAAGCAGGAGGCAGTAGAGGGCGGCGAAGTGGAGCTCACCTGTATGTCGCCGCGTAGCAAGCCAGCTGCCGCCCTGCGCTGGATGCGTAATGGCCGGGAGATACCAGGTACCTGGATGTGACTGACAAAGGACTAATGGATGGTTGGATGATTATGAGAGATAAATGAGGAAACTAATGAGGGATTTTAGGGCAGGTGAAGTGAAATGGGTGGATAATATCACAAAATGAGTGCTGAATGGAAGACGGCTGAATGGATGTGTGATTGATGGGATGACAGAGGTAATGGCAGATGGATTGGTTGATGGGAGCAGGTGAAGATGGATGGATGGATTAATGGATGGAGAAAATTACGTTTTTGGCTATGGGGTTGTCAAAATCTCTTTTCTCCTCCTGTTTCCATGATTTTGATCAGTGTTCTTTGCAATATTTATAGGCGACGATCTAGTTTCAAATGATCAAACACTGCAAACTTTTCTGTCTCCATTCCTTCGAGGAAGAGTCAAAAGTTCATATATCTACGTGTGTGTTGATCTATGTGTTGAGGAGACAGACATCAACAGCCAGAATTAGAAAGATTTCTGTGCTTTTCTGTCTTTTTAATGTGTACACTAATCAAATTCTCTTCCCATCAAAACAGATACACATCTCCCCCCTCTTTATATCTCTCCCCATGCACATGCTCCAAAATTCTATTTCAAATGTGTTATATTTGCACATAATCTGACAAGTAAACCATTACATGAAAGCACAGATGCTACACTCCAGATTTTCTTCTCTTTTCATTCCACCTCTTTTTCACACGTTCACAAAGAAACACTTTTTAATTCACCATCATCTAACTCTCCCTACTTCTTTGCTTCTGATAAATCTACCAGCCATCCGTCAGCACATTACCTTGATCTATCCATCTTTCTAACTCGTGTCTCCCTTGACTTCTCTCAGTTAAAGGGGCACTTCACTCAATAATACATCTGAGACTGATCTTCTCCTTGCCTTCAGTCTATTTAACCCCGGAGAAATCACTTTCCTTTGCGCCATTAAAATCAGCATTTGTGTATAATTCTCTGTTTTGATTTGAATTCCTCAAAAACCTTACACAGTTGACTGAGCAGACAAAACTTTAGAGACTAATTTATGCAAAGCGTCTCAGGCTCATGGCTATATTTCTTTATTCAGTTAATCTCAGATTTTAATAAATACAGACAACGTTGTTTAAAAGTACAAATCGCTGTCAAGTGTGTTGCATAATCATTAAATCTCACTTGCCACCATCAAATAACGTACACGGACACCAGATGAAATAGTGTGAGATAATCTGGTGTCAACAGTTTTAGGGGACATGCATTGAGCAATGTTTTGCCCTTTAAAACTTCATGTCAGCCGTCGTCTCTTTTACTTTCTATTTTTGTCTGACACTCAACGTCTCTTTCATCCAGTCTCTTCCCTTTTTCTCTGTCGGAACTCGCCTGTCACCGTCATTCTGTCTCTCCCCTCTCTGTCCTTCCCCTCTGCTCCTTCCCTTTCTTTTCATCTAATCTCCCTTTTTTTCTTTATATTTCACTGGTGACAAATACAGGATGCTCCTCAGCTTGGTTATTGGTTGCAAAGGGCTTTAATAGTCAGAAAGACAGAGAGGGGACGCACTTTTGTTTCTCTTGCCTCATCTGTTTTACTAAAGCTCCTCTCCTCTCCTCTCCTCTCTTCTCTTCTCTTCTCTTCTCTTCTCTTCTCTTCTCTTCTCTTCTCTTCTCTTCTCTTCTCTTCTCTTCTCTTCTCTTCTCTTCTCTTCTCTTCTCTTCTCTTCTCTTCTCCTCTCCTCGCCTCTCCTCTCCTCTCCTCTCCTCTCCTTGCCTCTCCTCTCCATCATCTTAATATTTCCCTTTGCTTCGCTCACTCACATCTCTCCTTTGCGTCTTTGTTCCTCCCAGCAAGGATGTGAGAGAGATGCAAGAAAGAGACATGTAGGATAGTGTTTAATCGCTCTAAGCTCCTCCAGAAGCCTCATCGCTCCTCAAGGTGCATTTAAGGGATTGGAAGATCCTCCATGATGGAGGACGCGGTGTCGAGATGGTAACCCCGGAAAACTCCCGCAAGATTTCATGTTATATGTTTCAAGTCTTCATTTTAACTCAAACTATTATTTTTTTCCCCAGGGGCATCGAAGTGTGACTAACCCTTTTTATACAGAGATTGCGCTACAGGGCCAGTGCTAAGTCCCTTCTTTATGATAACTTTGCATCGTTACACAAATAGCCTCATGGAACCAAAAGAGGCATGTGGCAAGTGTGACATTTAACACAACAGTGTCGGCCTCTATGTGACATATAACACACATGTCAGCAGTGCTTTCTAAACAAAAAAATGCCATCACATGGCAATAACATTCATTTACTTTCTCTTTTATATCTCTATTTCGTCGTCTGCTCGGAGGATAAGGAGCTCCTGAATCTCATTGTTTTCCCAATTTGCAGACTTTTACAGACGCTTTTCTTCTTCTTTGAGTAAGCTGCTAACTCCTGTAAGCTGCTTTTAAAAATCCCAGCAGTGGGTCACACACATGACACATAGTCAAAACATGACGTCAGTCATGCCCACGGTGTGTCATGTCCATTTTCTGCAGTCACTTCCTCCTGTGGTGGCCTAAAGCGCCCCCACTTTGCAATCGAACCTTTTGTAATGGCAAGAAAGCATAATGGTGTGATACTCCCGCCTTGAACAGCCAGGGTAGAAGGAGCTACTGATTGCCTAGAGCTCCAACTGGAGGGGAGCCCTTAAAAATCCTGGAATGGAAAGTTTACCTTTGGATTGAAAGACTAAACTTTGTATAAAATACTGTGGACACTCTTTAAGGCCCCATTCACCCCTGTGGCTCAGGTGGTGGTGCAGGTCGTCCTCTAATCAGAAGGTCATCAAGTCGATCCCCGGCTCCTCCAGTCAGCATGTTGAAGTATCCTTGAACCCTAAATTGCTCCTGATGGCTTTTCCATCAGTGTTTGAATGTGCATGAGTGGTTAAAAACTGAGTAGCAGGTGGCACCTTGTACAGTAGCCTTGGCCACCAGTGAACGAATGTGTGCGTGAATGGGTGAATGTGACTCAGAGTGTGAAAGCGCTTTGAGTTGTCAAAGGACTAGAAAAGCGCTGTACAAGTGCAGGTCCATTTACCATTTAAAGGTGAAAAATGGCTTAGGTCACATCTGCACAAGGCTTCATCTCTATATGCAGCTAGAGCTGAGAGAGTGACTGCTTACGCTGCTGGTTCACCAAATACAGTCATGTCTTTCCTCAAGAAAGGGAAATAGGGGTTCAAAGAAAGAAAGAAAGAAAGAATAAAAGCAAACTGACTTTGTTAAAAAAAAAAGTAAAAAATCAGAAGGTGCATTAGAAAAACAGAGAGGAGGGGCCCACAGAGACTGTGTATGCACAGGGCCCTGCAATTGGTGCAACATCCCTGTCTTTTCCTAACCGTAAACCCCAACCATACCTGAACCATAGCGTTGTTATGACATAAACACAGCAATACAAGAATATTTTAAAGCGGCTCCCAAGAATTTTATAGATTTAGAGTCACGATCTAGCTTAAGCATGGCGGCGGGGGAATAATTCCTGGGTCACAGGAGGAGACAGGACGCGAGAAAGCATAAGCTAGCGTAATGAAAAGCAACCTCTTCTGGTTCCCATCCTCTCTTCAGGATTTCTCCCCACATGTTTCCTCTCTCCTCCCCAGCCCTCCCCTCTCTGTTGGCCCTGAGTTAAATGAACTGTGGCACTAAAGGTTAGAGGCAGATCCCAGCAGATATGGGAAGGCACTCTTTAATTAAGACACTATCTTACCCACCGCTGCCTCATTCCTGCTCATCTGCACCCACCGCCGTCCTCTCTCACGCTTCGATTGGGCCTTCTCTCATTTGCTCGCCGGCAATAATTGAAAACTCAGCGCGATATAAGTAATATTGTTGTATTCTGCCTCAACAAGCACAAACTCCCAATACGTGAGCGTGTCACCCCACCGTTCTCTCTTCTTCTGTCTCTCCTCCTCCTCTTCTCTCGCATCTTTCCTCCCCTCAGCATCTGGCTTGGCACCCTTATCGTCCTCTTTCATGTCTGGACTTGTCTCATCGCAGCTCTCCTCACCCCTCCTCCCCCCATCAATCATGTCCATTTTGCTGCCCTCTTTTTCTTTCTCTGTCTCTCTGTTTCACTTTCTTCTCTCAGCCGTGGTCCTTTGACACCCCGCTCTCTCTCTCTCTCTCCATGTCTGGCTTAGTTAAAATCTCAATTCGGTTATGCATATTGTCTCTTTTATCCCTCTCTCTCCCACACACAAAATATTCAGTTGATTTGCCATCTGCAAACAAACAGTTCTGCTGCTCATAATTGCAATGAAATATAGATGCAAATTGCTTTCTCTTCTTTCTCTTATTCTGGCCTCCACCACCCATCCTCTTCACTACAGGTACCTGATGCTGTAGAAAGCTCATTCATCAGTTACTAACTTCTTCCTTTCTGTCTGCTCACTCCTTCTATCCACCTCTGTGGTCTCCTCTAAACCCCCCCCACCTGTCTCTCTCCCTCTCCCCCACAGGTGTGATGTCTCAGCAGGGAAAAGGGAAGAACAGGCATGTTTTGGCTGCTAACTTGTATCTTGGCCACCCCACCTGTCTTCTTTCCCTCTATCATCTCATCCCGTCTTTGTCTCTCCAGGTGTGGTATCCCAGCAGGACAACGGGAAGACGTTCAGCGTGTCCAGCACCATCCGGATTCCGGTAGAAAGGAAAGACAACGGGGCAGCGCTGAGCTGCGAGGCGTTCCACCCAGCACTCGGCGGGCAGAAGAGGATTCGACACTACCGCCTAGATGTGTATTGTGAGTGTGTTTCTGTGTGTTTCTGTGTGTTTCTGTGTGTGTGTGTGTGTGTGTGTGTGTGTGCGCGCGCGCGCGCACTTGATATCAAAGCACTTTCTATCCATCTTGGAAACAAATGAAGTAACATAATGTTCATTGCCAAATCTTTCAAAAACATAGATTATTCCATCTGTATTGCTGTCACTTGTGTGCTACTTCAGTACTATTCATTATAGTGTTTTACTTTAATGACAGCAATAATTTCATCAGGGTAGCAGCCTCATTCTTCAAATGCTGGATATCTCATTTTAGAATGAAGCTCATTTAAACACAGTCCAGGATTTTAACAGAGTGGTAAGCTGCCCTGTATGAGACCTGCTCTCATTAAAACCTAATACATACGAATCTTGTCGTGCAAAGAGCTGGCAAATAGGCCTGAGGCCAGTTTAGGGTCCTGGCCTGTGGTTTAAGGAGCCGATCGACATGAGCCGAGAAAACCCGGGTCACATTAGTATGTGCAATTATTCCAGTACTGTCCTGGGGTTGATTCATTTTGCTGCCTTATTTATACAAGTTTTGAAATCTCTACACATATGTCCATCGGAGGCAGGCCAAAGCAAACAGTAGAAAACACTGAGAGATTTAAATTTATAATTGGCTTAAGACTAATATCCACTCGGGGCGACAAGTTCAGATAGAACCGTGTTTTATGTTTTAAGATGAATTCATAATATTTTCACAAATCTGTGGACGCTTCAGTAGGATTAATCTTGAAAATGTCAGACAGCTATAATCTATATCCTTGGAAAAGTGTGAAATTCATCATGTAATATATTAATGTTAATCCATTGTGTTTGCTTCTAATCCGATCTAACATGTCAAGTTTACTTCTTCTGCTTTAGTTTAGACATTTTTGTCTTTTAATGTGATCACAACAAAACTGACACTGCCTTTCAATTCAGTGATATTACTATTTAATTATGATATGTATGTGTTATATGTTGTCTGCAAATCCTTCTTTAAAGTCAAAGAAGAAAGTCATACATCAGCTGAAAGGCACTAGATTTCATGTCATTAGCTGATACACCAATACTACAATAAAGCTCTTTTTCTCCTCCAAAATATTCAACAAGTTAACTAATATCCAGTTACTATATTTGTTCTTTCCTCTTATTAGTATTCCTGACAGTTCAATAGGATTCTTATCTCACAATATATCAGTCATTCCGAATGGTTAAACATTTCACAGGCATATATAAATATTTAGCGTTGGTGCTATTATTCATATTCAGCACACTTCTGCATCAGTCTTTGGGTACAGTTAATTTGCCTCATGTACACTAATGTTTGTTGATAGATCAGAATGATTAATATTCAACAGTTAAGTCAATCTGCGAGCTGGTGGTTCCTCCAGCCCGAGAACTGGTAATAATGACCAACTGTCAGCGTGGATTTGGCTTCCCATCGCTCTGTTACTGAAGCAAGTGCGGTACGGCAGCTGCCGGAGCAGTGGGCTGCTTATGATAACAGGTGTCTCAACCGTAGAGTTGTCAGCTGGTTGCCGTGGAAACAGATGTGAAAGACCCTTCCTCACACCACTTTCTCACTTTTTCCTTGTTCCTCCTTTTTGTTCCCTCGCTCGCTACTCTCTCTCTCATTCCTGATTTTTTTTCCTGTCCTCTCTGATTGTCGTTCTGTTTTGATCCCTTTGATCCACTTTGTTCTCTATTGTGCCTTTCTTGTTTTCTCTCTCACTTGCATACTCATTTATCCCCCCTCCCCTTCTCTCTTTCTGTCTCCCCGCAGTTGCACCAACAGTGAGAATTGTTCCCCCCACTGGTATTTTGCGAGAGGGCGACTCGCTCAGCCTCACCTGCTCCGTCTCTGGGAACCCTCTGTAAGTCTATGTGTGTGTGTATGTTTGCTAAATTGTGTGGGGTTTTTTTTTGGTGTGATCTGTAGGCCTTAATGCTATTTTTTAGGCTTGGGTATGTGTTTTTTCATACCTTCATAACTTCTTGAAATTTCACAAGGATAAAATGTATGGTTTTGCAATAACTAACCCTACTGACCGCCAAGTTTGCTACATTCTGCAAACTTTTTTCAGTCTAAGAAATTAAAAGCAAATGTCAACAACATTAATAGTCTTACGCCTATTTTCGTGCACCTTCTAGATTTAAGTTTCTCTTTTTTGCCAAATAAACTAGCTTTACTTACTAGCTTGTTAACTCACCGTAAAACACATTTTATTCAAACTCGGCAGAAACAAAATTAAACTCACTAAAACTGCCTTAGTTAGTGTCATTAGATAGTCCACTGTTCCAACAATCACTTACTCTAGTTTGGTTAAAATAATCCCTTAATTCATCAAGTGAAACTATGCAGTTTTTTCCCCTGTAGTCTCTCTCTGCTGTTGCTAGCCAGTTGTCTACAGACTTGTACATTATCCCCACCACTCGCAGTTGCCATGTTTGTCAGCTTAGCTGCCTGTATCACACGTAGACTTTATATAAAGATGAAAAAAAGACAAATTTCCATTTACCTCGACTGTACAAATAATACATATGTAGCAGTTAATCATGTCATGAAATCTTTTTTATAGCATTAAATAACTTGTTTAAAACAAACATGTCAGAAAAATGAACACTTGAACAATCATTGGCATGATAAAATCTGCCTAAAGTGATAAAAATTGAGTGTTTTAGTTTTGCCCATGCCCCGTCCACAAACATGAGTTTGTGGTGTGGGGTTTATATTATAAACTGCAGCCAACCACCAGGGGGTAATCAAGATGCCTTGGCTTCACTTTTAGGGGGGTTGTCATGTAGTCCAACTTTTGGCAATAGACAGTCTATCGTTCCACCAGGAGAAACTGAGCTCTTGTGGCTTGTTTTGTGCACTACATACAATATATCCTCAATACAGCATCTCCTTATGAGTTTAATAGAAAAATAAGCTTCTGTATTTTTTTACTATTTTGAAAATCATACAGTCGAGATTTCTAAATAGCTTGGTGTGCTGTAACATCATGATATCGCTCAAGCCTAAGATCCATGTCCTCGTTCTACAAATAACATAATGAAAATGGTTGACCTTGTTCATAAAATCTAATAATATTGTGGCATCAGTGGCTCAGAAGGAAAAGCATCACCATTCAGAAGGTCGCTCTATCTCTGGCCCTTGCACGCATGTCTAAAAGTCCTTGGACAAAATGCTGAGCCCAAAATTGCTCGTGATGGTTGTGCCATTAGTGTGTGAGTGCGAGTGAATGTTTATCATATGAGTGTGGTAGCCTCACATTGTATGGTAGCCTTGGCCAGTATTGCATGAGTGTGTGTGTGAATGGTGCTTACGTTGTAAAGTGCAGTGATTGCTTTTTGTAGTTTTAAAAATAATTACAATCATCAGCATCAATCAGCTTCACCTTCAACAAGAGATCAAACCTGTACATTAACCAGCTGTCACAAAATGCTCCTTGTGAAAGCTGTCACAGCAGTATGTTGATTTGTTTTCTCTCATTCTGTAATAAATTCCTGACAAAATAATCAGAAATTATAAAAGGTTTGTCTCAACAAAGTCTTTGTGCTTGAAAAGCTACAATGATTCCTGACAAATTGGCTTAGGGATACACAATAAGCGTTTGATAGACGGTAACATCGGGAGGTTGCCAAGTTCAATGTCAACCCTTACAAACACCACATTTTCATAGAAACTGATTTTATGGGACAGCAGGTTTTCATGTTTGGTAATTTTTTGAGCTGCTATGAGAATAACATTCAAGTTGTAACATCAACAAACAGCTGGTAGCTGCAGGTAGCAGCTACACACACAGCTACAAGCCTACAGGGCTCAACTTTCACTCTGGCAATCTGTTTGGAGGGTGAAATATTTGCTGGCTTCAATTCAGTTCAGTTCACACATTTACCTAGAGCACCTTTTCTAAGCATAAGTGTAGAATAAACTTGAGTTCAGTAACCTAGAATGATTGCAAAAGTCAAAGCCAAATGTCTTCTTTGCTTTGACCACAGGCTGCAGAGAGCAGTTTTAATTGTAGGTTTTTTCAGGTAAAATAATGAGGTTTTTTTTGTTATGTCTGGTAATGTTTCCATTTTTTCTTCAAGTTGTTTCCAAAAACAATCAAAAGTATTACTTACAAAGAAACTCAACATACTGCAGAAGACCGTTAGAAAGAGTTTGGGTCCAAACTAAGTGCAGTCCCTCTAATGGCCACTTGAGGCTGGCTCCAAAAGCAAGTCAATCCCCATAGACCAGTGGTTCCCAATTAGTCTAGTCACAGGGTCGAGAGTTTGTCCTTAGTCATCAGGTCAAGGTTCACACATAAGATAAATTTCCATATATTCAGTTTTATTTCACAAAATGTAAACAGCACGTTGGCTTAGAATAAAATGAAATAAAATGTACACTGCAAGAAAAAAGCACAATTACTTAAACTTTCAAAATAAATAGCACTGCAACCAAAAAGTGCATATTATTGCCTAAAGATCAGTGACATAAAAGCAGTGCAAAGAAGCAGCATGTTTATAGGCTAAATAACACCAAGAACAGGGCAACCAAATAGTAGCAGGAACCATTACTTAAACATAAAAGCCTTGTGCCAGAAATTCAAAATAATGAGTGTTTCTTAGAAACTTGATGTGTTTGGAATTCACTTGTGTTCCATTCAGAATGGATTTGTGACCGACTTTTGAACTGCGACCCTCCAGTTGGGAACCACTGTGGTAGCCCCCCATGTTAAAATACTCAACTCAATTTTCCTGTTTATGACAACTGTACAAAGGGTGTTTTTTCTTCAATTCACACAATTACATTTTTCCAAATATATTCATCTTGGTACACTCTTAGCTTTAAAAACAGTGATGGCCAAAGTGCCAAAATTGATTCTTCAGAACAGGAGTCCACAAACCAATGGGTGACATCACGGTGGCTATACATCCATTATTGTCATACAGTCTATCATAGGTCTCTGAAGGGTCCAATCCTGCCCACCGAGTGACTTTACACACCAAACATTGACGCCCGTGTGAAGGCTAATGGCCAGACTATATCAGACTCAGGCGTGGCTCCACACATCAGCCACGGCATGCCCCCGGCAGACCTTGACCATTACACTGAACACAGACACTATTTTTTGTCCTCTTTGTACGGTTCTGTGGGCCTCCAACAGGTAAAAACTACATAAAACTGTTTAAAATAAACAAGCACAATCTTGTTAAAAAAAGGCTAAAAGTTAATACTTAATTGTATCAGAGTTATTGCAAAACAGTGGTGCAACCTTGTGAGTGTTTTTGCAATTCATGTTAGAAGAAATCAATTGAATTCATCCAGTTTTTGAAAATGTTCCAGTTAATTAATTCTGTACCAGTTGAGATAGCCTATGTACTTTCAAACCCTCCATAACCAACTGTATTATCACTTGGCAAAACCCAATACACACACAGCGAAGCTGGCAGCAGCTACGCGCTACATTGACAGTGTGTGTGTAGCAGGTGAAAAGCCCTGCTCCACTCTGTCTACATGACATGTCCCAGCCATGCTCGATGGATTTTGTCCGTAAAAGTTGCCAGGTTTTAAGTTAATGAGTGAGTGACCTACTTTAGGTAAAATGCTGCTTCAGAGGATTTTCCACCCTGACCAGAATACAGTTCTCTGAAAAAAAATCGCCAATGCTCATTGTTGTCATACTTAAAGATAATTATTAAATTAATAATGAAGCAAAATATTATCAATCAGTACCAAAGAATCTGTATCAGACTTCTAATGAAAACGATATTGGCGGTACCCTTATTCTATAATGGTCTGCCAAAACGTGATTTGTGAACGATTTGTAAAGCAGAAGATAATCTGATTTCTCAATAGCTTCCTCTTTAGTTTGGTCTGGAAATGACTGTAAAAATGCACATGTAATGACAGTGAGTTGTAGACTGAGTGAATGTGGAAAAACTAAGACATGTTTAAATTGCACTTAATTTTCTCAAGACATCTCAGGCTGTTCATCACCTGTACATTATCTTTACACCTTTACACCAAAAGTAAGGGAAAATGTGGAGGTGTTGTTATTTATAGGTTATTATGCATTTTTAGATCAAATTGGGCTGTATGTGGATTTGACACCCCCAGTCGAAATACACAGATACAACCATTAGTGGGTACCAAAAGGTTGTTTACCTGAAATTTGATTAATGACCAGAAGAGATGAATCAGAGATACGATCTGCCAATATCACACAAACAGCTTTACTATATAATACACAGTTTATTTTCCAAGTAATGACTATCCACCTTACACAAAAAATCTTATCCTCCTTAGCAGCTGTTGTGGAAACGTCCTTGAGTAACCTCTACCTGCTCCAGTTGAGCTTTTCACCGGCCGCAGCAGAAAACAGTGGTTTTCCTGGATGACTACCAAATGTGTGAGAGGAAAGCAGGGCATCACTGTAAGGAGAAAATGTGCGCTTTATCAACCCTCAGTGCAGGTTCCAAAAAAATGGATGAGAGCTTCTCCCCCCTAAGTAGCTTAAAATAGCCAGCTGCATACAAGAGATCTTACCCCTTCTCTCTTGATTACGTGTTGTTGAAATGAACACTAAGTTGACCTCTTTCTATATAATTACTATCCCACATAATTCCAGGGGACTTTCTTGGAAACTTCAAGTAATTACCAAGTACTACTAATCTCCACCAACTTCAATATATTCCCTATAATTACCACCAGATATCTTGCTGCTTTCGAGGAACCATCCTTAGAAATGAGCAGCAACTTCCAATCAACCGCTTTCAAGGAAATTATTAGGAAACAGACAATCAAAATTAAATACGACCACATGCTGTCCGCCACGAATTATGAAGGCAATTCAATCCCAAATGCTTTAACTATAATTGAATTCAAACCGAGCATGTCTAATATGCCACATGTAAATTTACAATATTACAGTAATACTGTAAATTTACAGTATTATTTACAGCTTGGGTCTTCAACGGGGGTTCTGTGGCCCCTAGGGGGTCCTCCGTATTTGCAAGAGGTCACCAAATTTTGTTTGATATATATATTTTTTTAATGTTTTTTTAAATTAAAATAATATTAAATATAAAAACACATATCTTATAATATTGAGAGAACAGCATCAAAGAAGTAGTGTACTTCCAAATTTTATCACAACCGGAGGAGGTGTCTGTGGCATCACCTGACAATAAAGTTTGACGGAAAGATAAAACCCACCTGATCCATATTTTATTGCATGCAGGACAGCGAGGAAAAAGAGCTTAAGAGAAAGGCAGAAACAGTATAATTTATTTATAACTATAAATTTACAATCTTCAAGAATTCTGTACGTTATACTTTATTATCTGTCTATACACCTATGTTAATATTATTATTATTATTGTTATTATTATTTATTTGCCTTTTCATTTAAAGGTCCACTATTTTTCCTGCCAAGTCTGACTATTTTATTCATATGTAATATATGTTTTAATTGAAAAACTCAATAAAAATATTGTTTTAAAAATACGTATTAATTTACAGTATTACGATAATACTGCAAATTTACAAATGATACTGTATATTGGTTTGGTAACAACCAGGATATTTCAATAATCTTGACACCAAAGACATACTTCAAAGTTTTATCACAACTAGAAGAAATGTATCTATGACATCACCTGACATTAAAGATTGACAGACAGATAAAAACCATCTGATCCATATTTCATTGCATGTGGGACGGCGAGACAGAGCGCTTAAGACGAAGGCAAAAGGTTACCAGAAAAGTATGAAAGTGGACATATCACAAACTTGTGTGTGACTCTGTGTGCGATGGTGGAGCTTCTAAACCCAATCAGCAGTCAACACTTTTAAGAGCCAGCTTTGAAGCAAAGCCTTTTTCTAGTGTGTTCACAGCCCTTTGTGCACTTTCCAGAAGGGTATTGGGTCCTAAGCTCTTAAACCCTCCCCATAGATGGTCCGTCTGTCTGTGGGCATCAAGTCCACTAAAGCTCCCCAGTAAGGCTCCACGCAGCCAAAGTGTGTGCATGTGTGTGTTTGTGAGCGTGTGATGACTTAAGTGAAATCCCACAGTGAGGACTGGCTGAGAAGCGTATTGGCTATAGCCCCACTAAAGCTTTGTAACGGCTGATTTGGGACTCTGTGTGTGTGTTTGTGTTTGTGAATGCACGCGTATGTGACAGTGAGAGATGGGACAGCAGGCTACTGTGGACTCTGACCCTCATCTCACGCTGGACTGCACACACACACACACACTCACACACATTACAGTCCCCTTGTCACCCTCCCACGAGCTCCCTGGCCCTGTTAACTGCCTGTTAAGTAATAATGACCAATTATATGCCACTTCCTTTTGGTGGAGGGGTACACTCATTGTTTGTCTGTTATTAGAAGAGATGGAGACGATGTCTTGTCATTTTGCTTAATTGCCTGCTTAGTCGTGTGTTCGCGTTTGACGGAATGATTGTCTGTGGGAGCACAAGTATGCGTGAGTGTGTGTGTTGGAGAAAGAGGAAAAGGGGGAGATTTTAGCTTGTGTAGGATGAGTGAGGGAGTGTGTGTGTGTGTGACTAAGCAAGAAAGAGGTTTAATTAGACGTCCTGAGGGATTAGAACCCAGATGAGTCAGGATTGTAATCTGGCCAGGGTGGCATGAGCCATGACACTCAGCCAGACACACACACACACATACACACACAGCGTTGTTCGCCAGGATGTCTCTGTAATCCTCGCACCTCCTGTCTACTCTGCCTTTCCCGTCTTTCATGACCAATTCATTTTGTCTGCCTGCTCCTTCCCTTCATCTCCCGGCACGTCTCTTCTTCTCTCTCTCTCCTCTACCTGTAGTGACACTCTTTCTACCCGCCTTTTTTCTCCTCTCAACTCTGCACATCTGACACCCTATTTCTCTCTCATCTGCCCTCTTTTCCCTCCTGCCAACCCTTTCACACCATCGCCGCCCTCTGACCATCCGTCTCCTCATAATTTGTCAGGATGCAGCCCTCTGCTGCCATTGGCTCCTTCAAGCTCCTTTTATACTTTCTTCTCATGTCATCTTCCCCCTGTGGGCTTTACTCTCCTTCTTCACCTCTCTTTTTATAGTATCCCTCTGGTGCCTGCGCTTCCATCCCTTGTCTTTTTTCACTTTCCTATTTTTAATATCCCTTAGCACCTTGGGTTTTACTAAATGTGTTTAAGACTTACAGTCTACCTGTGGTATTAGTTAGAGAAATACTTGTTGTGTTGTATACAGGCTTCACGGGACTACCTAAAATCTAGGAATTTCATCATGGAGCTTTGCCTTACGTCTGGTTGTCAGAACCAGTGTTGTGTGGCCTAAGCCCGGTTTGAACTGTGCAATTTTGGGCTGTCTCAGTGAACGATGACCAATGTGAAAGAAACGTGGAGATAACTTTGGTCGTGGCTCTAAAACAGTGGTCCTACGTCACACAGTGAGAGAGGTTCAAGGACGGCCGTTGTCACAGTCTTGTGATCAAAGTCAGCCTGGGATAAAATTCTGATAGTGTCAGAAATTTGGGGGAACGAACTCACTGTGTGACTGCTATTATAACAAACATCCACTGACTAACCAATAAAAAAGCAGCATGAAATGACACACTGATCAGCGCGACTTTGGCACTAAATGCTCATAGATACTAATGAATACTTATTTTGAGTCCTCATTGCAAAATTGGCCTCTTTTCCACAGCCATGACTGCGCCTCTTTTCAGTTTTTTTCGTCACATAATGCCATTATAGCGAGGACTCGATTTGTTCATTTACATTTTTCTCTTACCACTGCAGCGGCGTAGATGGATGATGCACGCTGATGAAGTTTTGTTTTTGTGTATTGATGTGGATTGATGTACGTTGTAGCCTGCGTAGGCGTTGTCATTGCACAGTCTGAAAACATCAAACTAGATGTCATACCCAGAGTTATTAGATCCATGTCGCACACTGTAGCTTGCACCAAACTTAAAGAGATTGATAAAGCCGCACAGCCTGTATAAGGTTTTATTGGCAGTTTCATCCATTTAGGCACTTTTTGGATAATCCAGTAACCCAAAAGTTATTTATTTACCTAATCTTTGTCTGAACCTCAACATTAAATGTACAGGAGACCTTATGCCTACTTATAACTTCAAACAGAGAGACATTTTCTTTACTTTTTTGTTGTTACTGGTTGATTAATACTCTGGCGACCAGGTTGTTCCCCGCCTCTCGCCCAATGTCAGCTGGGACAGGCTCCAGCCCTCCTGCGACCCTTAACAGGATAAGCTGTTGTGGATAATTAATGCATGAATGATTTAGGAAGATTTAAACAGAGAATGCTTTTTGTATTGCTGGCACTGCTGCAACCTAGACCAGACTTTCCTGCAAATATACAAATTACTTTTACCTGAATGCTGATAAATTCTCAAATTCATCATTATGACGTTAGACTGAAAAAAATGTCCAACTAAATGGTGCTGAAATGACATTTGAATGAACTAAATTATGGGTGACACATTTAGATAGTCTGCCTACAGATAGCTTATAGATAATTTGTGACATTTCAACAGCTTAACAATTCAACGACTTTAATTTGTCTTTAGGTGTTTAACAGATTATCTGTAGAATATATATGAGAATTCATGAACAAACATATTCTATAATTTAGTTGAACATTAACTATTCACTCAACCTATGCTGCATTTTTTTTGTCTGCCTGCTCCTTCTCTTCATTTTCCCAGACACACCATGTCTTCTCTCCTCTGCCTGTTGTGAAACTCTTCTCCCTGCTTTTTTTCTCCTCTCCACTTCAAATTCAATTAATTTATTCTGAGAATATGTAGTGAATTTTTACATACACTTTATAGATAAACATCTATAGAATAAAGCAAAACAGTTGAATTGTTGAACCTTAATTAAATCTAAGCTGTTGAAATGTTACAGATACTAATAATACTGTATTCAGCTATCAGTGTAGTAACTTTTAGTAGTAGTAGTACCGATTTATAGGGCAGACTATCAGTGGTCATGTATGCTATACTAGTATACAATTTTTAAGAAGACCTGAATAGTATATTCTGTATGCCTTTGTACTTGACATGCATGAAATAAACTGACCTCATGTATGCTTGTCTTCTTAATTTTCCTTAAATTTCTTAAAGGTTTAGAAATAAAACTAGCCCATACTTTTCTTCTCAGTCCAACTTCTCATTTTCATCAGAGAACATACTGATGAGATGGTCACAGAGCTCAGTGAAGCATGCACTGCTGCATCCTGCAAAACCACGCCCATCTGGGTGAATCACTTAAAAATACGTTTCTACATCCCAGACCAGTCTCTCGGCTGAAACTAATTTATATCAACCTTCCATCAAACTCCATAAGACAGTGAACAAGTCAACCTCTAAATTGTTATAGTGATGTGGCACTTGTAACTTAAATGTAATCTCTAAAATTCAAATTGCACTGCTTGTTACTGAAAAACGTAAACACATTACGGTAGCTCATTACCATTTAACACCATGCCATTGTTAAGGTGATAGAAAAACTGGTAGAAGTAATTATATGTGTAAATCTACATTATAGCTATATTTAAATGGAATGCAGTGGGTTGAAGATTATGCTTTTAAAGCATTATGTTTGGACATAGACGCAGGGTCAAGTTTCATGGCTAGAGTTTATCGATTTAATTAGTTGTTTCAGCGGCTAAGAATTTACACAATCTAATCTGTTTCATCAAGTCTGGCCTATTGTTGACAGACGGCCAAATCATGTTTTTATTATCATTTTTATTTATTGCTCATTGATCCAAACTTCCCTTTGTGACATTAGTTTCCATTTTTCAACACCAGACAATAGTGCTAAAACATCCAGTTTAACAACTTGTCTTATTGACTTGGCTTAAGAATTTATTTTTTAACGGGACTGGCTCCATCTCGCACTGTTTGTTGTGTGTTCGGGGTGCGAGTTGTGGGTGCAGCGTGGTCCGTAACACTAAAAGGGAGCGAGAAGATCGATACACAGATAGAACATATCACTTATTTTGGAACCTGCTTGCTTTCAGTGGTTGTGAACAGAATTTT
Source organism: Plectropomus leopardus (assembly GCF_026936395.1). Taxonomy (NCBI): domain Eukaryota; kingdom Metazoa; phylum Chordata; class Actinopteri; order Perciformes; family Serranidae; genus Plectropomus; species Plectropomus leopardus. Next base: position 22,912,058 of record NC_142186.1, read on the forward strand.
TGACTTTCTGTTAAGGAGAAAGAGAGAGAGAGATGCAAGCAGTAAACCACAAGCAGCTGCTTCTATGCGCCTCCCCCGCTGATTTTGACAGAGATCCATTCATAAGTTCACAAAATGTTTAGCACTCTGCCAGTGCCACTTTTTAATTTGACAGCTCTGGCTATTACATTTATGCCAAAATTGGTTATATATCATGATTTATTGGGAGAAACCAAGCAATTCTATGTAAAAGCAGACATTCAGCACTCCTATACAGCAGGCAGTCAGATCAGGCTCCTGAGATCAACTCTACGAATATTCAGCTAGATGGGGTGACTCCTAATTTAGACATTGAATCTATTGACCCTCCCCCCTGATTAATTGCTGTGAAATGTCAAAAAATAATAAATTAAAAGGCACACCGCTGTTTCCCATAGCCCAAGATGACCTCCTTAAACGACTTGTTTTATCCACTCAACAACGCCAAAGACACTCTGTTTACTGTGATATAAAACTGAAAAAAAAGCAGTGTATCCTCACATTTGAGAGGCTGATATCAACTTCGATAAATGACTTCAACAATTACTAAAATCACTAAATCTCTTGGGATTCTTACAAAAATAGAGGTTTTGTACACAATACATGCTTGTTAACACTGCGTCATAGTCTGGTTTATCCATATTTAACATATTGCAATATGTTGCTGTAAGTACATTTCCAAATCAACTTTCTAAAATTTTGCTGCTGCAGAAACAGTTTGTTAGATTAGTGAGCTTCTCTAAAGTTGTACAAAGTGCACCTCTCTTTTATAAATTGCAGTTTTTGACTATTTTTGACATTAATATTCTTCAAATCTGTACATTTGTCTTTGAAGTGAGATATAAGGCTACAGATTTACCCCATTGTTTTAGATACTATTTTGTTAAAAACTCTCAATTCCATAATTATAAAACTAGACAGGCTCAAAATCTTCATATTCCTTTGTAAAACACTTCCCGTGGTCAGTTTTCTGTTGTCTCATGTAATGAAAATGGATTCTTCTGTCATCAAAACAAAAAGGGACTCTAAGTCAAAAACATATTATTTGGATCAATACTGTTCCCTTTATGAACTGATGTTCACACATTCAAAATGAATATTTGCACTTATATTTTTTTTAACCCTATACTTATACTGTGAGATTTTGAATTTTTAGCAACCAATGTATTGATGTTTTGATTGCTTGTATTTTACTATTGTTATGTTTTCTGGGTGTGGTTTCCATATAAGCCAGTATAGGTTTCTAACACCCCCTCACGTGTACATTTTATATGTTTTATCACATCGTGCTTGTATTATGTGAGACAAATAAACAAAACTAAAAATCAAGTCAGTTAATCGACAGTGGATTTAAGTAGTATCTATCATTAACCCTCTCTCTGTCTCCTTCCCTGCAGGCCCAGGAACATTCAGTGGTCCAAGATTAACGACACCTTACCTGAGAGGGCAGAAATTTCCGGCCCCACCTTTCAGATTTCCCGTCTCAGCCAATCACACAATGGGACGTACTTGTGCCAGGCCCAGAACAACTACGGACGTGCTGCCGATCATTACACCCTATTGGTGTATGGTGAGTAACTGCGGCTGACAGTTAATTATATGTTGCAAGTTTTCTAAGAATTTCACAAGTGCTTCAAAAGTTAGCTGCATTGATTCTTTTTTTCCGATGTTTTCATTTCCAGTCTTATTATCCCAGGTAATTGTTAACTGTTCAGAATAATTTTATGTTCAATGGATCTTTTGTTTGTTACATTTCTTCCGTTTGTGGTTTGATTTCTTTCTTTTTTTTGTTTTTTTAAATAAATCTTTTAAATTTTATCGATTCTTTTATCTTCCCAGTGTCTTTGGAGTCTGGCTATTCTTGCACTGGGCAACAGAGCCATTAAATCCTGATGCTTGTCTCATCTGTCTCTCTGCTTTATTTGTTTTCCTGATTCGGTACACAGCAGGAAACCTCTTCTAACCCTCCTGAGCAATTGATTCAACAGAGGTATTGATTCCACAGGAAGACGTAGGCTACCGTGCTCAAATACTAGTCACCAACATCATTATTCAGGCTATGTCTGGTAAAGAAGCAATTTATCTTGTCCCCTGTGACCCACTCCTTCCTTCCAGGATTTTGGAGTAACTTTAATCATCAAGTGCAATAAATAAAGATATGAGATGTTTTGACAACTAAATGAATTTCACACTAGCAGCTGACATGTAGGAGACAAAGACAACAGAAGTGCAGAGTAATAATGCAATGCTGAATCTGTTGGAACTCTGCATTTTACATGGTAACATTTGGCAGAAAACAACGGCGCAACATCTGTTGCATTTAAAATTCAGGCGAATCAACTTTGCTTGTTGCTTGAGCAGAGGCATCAGAGGAAGGGGAGGGAGAGGGATGTGGGTTAGAGGCTTTTGTTGTCAGTTTTTTTTTTTTCTTTTTTACAAGTTTTTCAAGATGTTGCACCTCGATTCACTGTTGGCTGCTAAATACTTAATGAGAGTTGACCCAGATAGGCTGCACACCGTGGCTCAAAGACGGATGACGGTGGAGCTTGCAACATCACATGAAAATTTTGGATCACAATAGTTATTTGTCAGAAAATGTGACAAATTGGCCAACTTTCTCTGTGAGTTTGTTTGACGCACATTTTGGAAACCGGTTTGATGCGTGTTAATATGTTCCACTCACGAAACAAGTGAGTAAACTAGCAGTCAAGTAGGGACACATTTGTGAGATTTTAATGGGACTGGAGCAAATCGCAACGTTAGCTCATCATTAGAGGCTTCTACGGTTACGCCTCAGTTTTTGGTTCAGCCTAATTACATGCACAGTCCTGTCACTCAGCAGGTTTGCTGTTTTGTTCATCCAAGCGCCCCCTGCTGGCTGCTCCTGTCATTGCACACAAGATCATCACAAGCAGAGGGACAGAAGGAGGCAATGGAGAGATGATATCTTATGTAACATTTTTAGGCTGCTTTCGGTTAGCGCCCCCTCATTTATCCATCACACTAAGACTCTTTCTTTCTCACATGTGCGCACAATATTGCACTCTCTTGTACAAGCATGTCTAGCATCAAACGGCACGCATTATGGCAGCTTTCCACAGGCATCAAGGGTGGTAACAGTGGCAAGATGAAAGGTGACATCCCCACCCACTTCCCTCCCTCTCTCTCTCAATCTTTTTCTTTCTCTTCGTCTCTCTTTCTTGCTCCCTCGCCATCCTCGAAGGTTAGACACGTTGCGCTTTGATGTGCATTGCCACCTCTGTATGTTCTGTCTTCCTCCCTCCTCCTCAGATTCCTCCCTCACCAATTTTAGCTGTCTTCTTCATTTGTTCTTCTTTGAGCCATTTTTTCCTCCTTACATTTCGTCATTTATCTTTTTTATTTCATGCCGCTGCTCCGTGCTGGTCATTAATTTGATTTATCTTGCTTTTTTTTCCTCTCTCTTATCCTCTCTTATTATAAAAGAAAAGGGCTACATTTAAAGTCAGTAATCTTGCTTCGACCAAAATCCATAAAAGACCAAAAATCAACATAACCAACATAAGTCAGGCTCCAAGTCCTCTGCTCTGCACCATGGATATCCGGCAATCAGCTTCGTAAATCCTTCTGCTGTAGCCGTGTATCAGCGGTGGTTTGTTGTACTTCAAAAAAACAAAATAAATGTACTCACCCACGGGGCAGATTGTTTCACACCTTATCTCAAAGAGCTCAGTTGTTGATTCAGCCATCATATTAATCTGCAGATGACTGAATGTCGCTCTTAATTTTCCTACAAGCCTCAACTAATAACGTGGCAAATGTGTTAATTCCTTCGCAAGAAATGTCAAGTGAACATCTTGCATTCAGGCTACAATACTGCATGTGTCATTGTAAGTGTTGCATAACAACAGTAGGGTGTGTATGCTTTACATAACTGACAATGCACATACCAAGGATGTCTTACAGTGGTGTTAGTGAAGTGCTACTTACTGATGATTAAACACAAAGTTCATTAGAAAATATGGAAAATAAATATGATTCCACTCAATATGTTAAGATGACTCATAACTCTTAGCGCAGAGTGCTTTTTTTCATTCCAGCACCCACGTTCTTATTGTAGGTGTCTTGTTTTCCTCTCATCTTATTTTATAATAAAGCTCTTCACTTTTTATTTCAAGACTTTGCTGATAGGAGAAAGAGTTTCATTCTTGTGCCTCAATTCTTATTTTCTCCTTCAGTCAGAAGTATTTCAACACTCTTCATCCCTCTCTCGTCTATTATTCTTGCTCCTCATTTTCTCTCCCTCTTCCCGTTCCTTTCCTTGACATTCATCCTCTCTTTTACTCTGCCTGCTGTTCTCACCTCTTTTACACCTCCTGTCCACTTCCTCTTCCTCTCTCCGTTCCGCCCACACCCTTTCAACTGTTTCTCACCTTGCCACCAGTTTGCCCTCCGTTCTCGGTTCAGCTGCAGTTCATTGTCTTTACTCAAAGACGGCCTAGGCTTGTGGGAGTATGGCACAGAGAGAAGTAAATGTGACTGTGTGAGAGCGAGGAGGAGGGATAGATGGAGGGAGGAGAGGAAGGGGGAGATGATGGAGGGATGAAAAGGGGAGAGAAGAAGGACGATGGAGGTCGAACGCAGGTTAACATTCAGTACCATAGGCTGTCAGATAAACGGAGTGTCAGTTTTGTTGGCTTCTAGTCCTCCCAGAGGGAATCCCAGGGTGCACTGGGGAAACTGGGGAAGGAAGAGGGGAGGTAGCGCTGGAGGTTCTGTGTTGTAAAAGATGAGTCAGCAGAAAAGAAACCATTTTATTGCAGGTGCAGAAAAACTACAAGCGTACTCTCTCGTCTCTCTCCTTCTCATTCTGTGTCAACCTTCCCTCTGCGAGAGTTATCTGCCATCAGGGCCTGTACACAGAGTACAAACTCAGGCAAAAGTGGCTGCCAATTTGTCAAAGGTGCTTTAGGCGCTGTCACGTTATGAGGGGAGACGAGGCTTAATGCTGGTGAAGGAGAACAAAGAGCGAGAGGTGGGGAGCTCTCCAGGGAGCCCGGGCTATGGCAAAAACGGGTTGCATTGAAGCTGAGCTATATTTGACTGGTCACACTGTGTGTACATGTAACTCTGTGTGTGTGTGTGTGTGTGTGTGTGTGTGCTTTGATGTGTTTATGATTTAGAGAAAGCGCATGGATGTGTGTGCACAACTTAATGCGTTGAAATTAACTTTCTGCAATTTTAAGAAGTCGCTAATGATAGAAACGTGAAAAATTGTTTTGAATGAATCACAGAACACACACACACTCATACACATACACGTATCTGTGGAATGAGAAAAGGATGTGGCCTCTTTCGGTTGTTTCATCTCTGTGCCACCATTGTTAGGGAGAAATTGGATTTTTTATGCGTGTGTGTATGCACGAAGGTGCATGTGAATGTGTGTGCATGTGACTGGGAGGAGAGTGTTGCTGATTGTCTGGTGAAAGCCCGCAGGGCTCCCTTATGTAATTGAACTGAGCTGCTGCACTCAGATGAATCGCCAAGCCAATAAAACCCATTAGAATTGAATTGCATGAGAGAGAATGTGGGAGATGGAGAGAAAAACAAAAAAAGGAGAGAGAGAGGTACAGATGAGAAGATAAGAATTGTCAGTTTGCATATATGTAACCCATTTATATGGGGGGGTGAATGTTCCAGCAAAAGGGAGCTGGAAGTGAGCACAGGGGAGAATGGAGATATTAATGGTTTTATAGAAAGATTCATAGAAAGCATAGGGGAGTGACAGAATGATGAAAGAATGGGTACATAGTGAGATGGAGTGGGATGCTAGGTGACCAGGGATTAGTCGGTGTCTCCTCTCCTGTTGTAATGAGCCGTCAGGATAATTGGAATGAGAAACATAGTCCTCCATTTAATGAAGTGAGACTTTCAAAAAACATCGAATGAGAATGAAAGTGGAAAAAGGTTGGGGGCTACAGGCAGAGGAAGCCAGACGGAGATAATGCCGATTCAATTTTGTAGTTTTCCTCCACACATGACGGCGCACCTTTATTGGCGTCTGGGTAAATTCTGAGTGAGTTTTCAGCCAATCAATGCCAGCCTTAACAGCCCCGCACCGGACCCCTGACCAATGTCCAGCACTCAGTGCACTGATTGACAGCTGGAGCCACCACTGCTCTGGGCAAGGCCCTTATAATCAGGAGCAGAGAACATGAAAGAATAACAGGGCTCATCCAAAATGGTGGTACAGTATCCTCAGGCGCACTTCTGCGAGAATGAGATACGAAGAGAAACGTCATTATCGCAAGTGCCGCCACATCCATCCCTGGAAATAACATGGGCTGTGTGCCTGATTGGCAGCCATATAGTGTTAATGAATAACAATATGATGTAGGAGAAAAAAAGGGACGCTATCGGCCAAGAGAACGACAGCTGTATGGCATTCTCCTTAATTAAGTTGAAGAGAGAGGCAGTGAGGGAACGTAGTCACAGAGGAGTGAAACCAGAGAGGCAGCCGAATGACGGAAATTGAAGGAGGGAAGGGGGTGGGGGGTGTAAATGAAGGGAAGAAAGTTTGGTTGAAGAAGGAAAAGGAAGTGAGGGATGACGGTAGAAAGATACGAGCAAGTTGGAAAAAAAGTGTGAAAGAACTATTTTTAGGTCATTCATGATTGTCAAGAGAAATTAATCAGCGTCCAGTTAATTAGTGCAGCAACCCCGGCCATTAATCCTCAGGCTCAAGCGACAACCACATGCACACGTATCTGCACACACACATGTGACATATATGCACTCATACAGGAGACGCACATACTTGTGGAATTTCTGGCTCTTTCCTTCTTCACTCTCTTTCATTTCACCCTACAGAAAACTCTGCTCATCTCTTTATCTTTCTTACAAAATACACTACGCATCATGTAACATTTCTTTACAGGGAGACGAAGACCAAGGCTGGGCTTGAAGAAAGAAAAAAAGAATCAGGAGAGGGGGAGGTATAGTGCTGACATAAGAAGAGTGCAAAAAGAGATTGATGATCTCAGGGCCAGTGGGAGAAAGGGAGAGAAGAGACAGAGGAATACTTACCAATAAATTACTCCTGAGCAGAAAGGGCAGTGTGTGTGTGTGTGTGTGTGTGTGTGTGTGTGTGTATGTGTGTATGTGTGTGTGAGCGTGCGCGCATGCGTGTGCGTGTGTGTGTTGTTTCTGTATGCCTTTGAGGGTGTGTTGAATGTGTGTGCACATGGCCAATTATGCATTTGTGTGTTAATGTGCATGAACATGTGGTCTGGGTATTGGATTGTAGAACTCTGCATGTATTTTTAAAAACAAGCTGTGTGTGTGTGTGTGTGTGCGCTGAGACTTCCAGTGCACAGACTGCCTCACATGTTGCGGTTTTATAGAGATTGTTTGATGAATTGGCATGTTATTCACTCCTAAAGTGCTGATGCACACACGCACACATACACACACATTCACACCCACTCCTCCATCTCCCTTTTAGTTCTTGTCAGCCATTATTTTTGTCTTTAACGGCAATATGAACTTGTCTCTCTCTACCTCTACCTTCTATTGTGTCTCAGCCATTGATTCGGAGAATGTGTCAAGATCCAAGCTATTGTTCTGCATTGAATGAGACGGTCCCTGCATGGCACTGCTCCATTGGGAATGCATCTGTCACAGACAATGTCTCTGTCTCTCCTGCCATTGTACCATAGAAAATGTGTCAGTGATAGAGAATGTGTTCTTGTATAGTCCAATTGCCTCGTAGATGAATGTCATACTGCCAGGTATGATTCTCTTCAGCCCACGCTTTAAAGCATGTCTTCCTCATTGTAAATGTCTCCTTTAACCCCCTCAGCTGGCGTAGAGGCCCTGCCGGAGAACGTCATTTGTCCTCGTCCTTATCACTTGTCAGGGGTCGAGGTCGATTCCATTTCGCACACATGGTCAATTTGGGGAAATAATTAGTAACATTTGTCTCTGGTATCGAAATGGCATCGGCCTCAATTGCTAAACATGTTTGAATTAAGTCTTTTCTCCAACAGTGGTGCCCCCAGAAATTTTTCCAAGGGGTGGCCAGATGGGGTCACTGGAAATCTTGGAGAGGCACACCAAATCCAAAAGCCATAACTGAATTTCAGTAATTTGATTATGCTGTGAAAGTATACATTCAGTTAAAACATTAAAACAACTGGCTGGTTAAGTGAATAACGTTGATGTTTTCATTACAATTGGATGTTCTGTGGATCTTCATCGTCTTTGATTCTGGAATTCACGTGGACGCACTTCATCCACCCAAACATTGTTGCAGATCAAGTGTCCCCCTAATGGCATCAGCCTCCCAAAGTGAATAGTACACCGTACCACATGGAAGGGTCTGCGGGAGTGACTGACATCTGGCATCAAACTGGCCGCCAAATTCCGCAGATCCCAAACTGATCGAGTATTTGGGGCCTCCTTCAATCAGATTTGGCTCTCTCCCATTAAGGCATCGACAGAGGACCAGTAAGGGTTGTCCTGTGATGTCTGGCACCAAGGCATTGGTGGTGGATCCTTTTAGTCATTTTGGGATTTGGGGAAATTGAAGGCCAGGTTGAAGCCTTGAGCTCTTTGTCATGTTCCTCAGACCATTCCTGGGCAGTTTTTATGGAGTGGTGGATTGTTCTACTGGGGAGTCCATTTGGGAGTGCCGTTGCCATGAGGGGTCCACACGAATTCCAGGACTCAAGGTCTCCTAGCATAAAATTGCATTGAAACAAAATGATCACTGTTACTCACCCCACCTGTCAGTGGTTTTAATCAATTTGGCAGATTGGTCTAGGTAAAAACGATGTCACTCTGGAAGTAAAGGAATCACCCATTGACGTACTTTGGTTTCTTATTTTACACTTAATACTACTAATTATCTGATATGTATAGACTGACATCGGCACAGTTAACATTTTGAGTTCCACAACAATCATTTTTTATGTTTTAAATATCTATACATGTCAGGCATTTAATGTTTCTTCAAAAAGGCTGGTTCTCATTTTTCTTAAAAAGACAAATATAAAAGTTTAATGTGAAGAAGTACTCTGATTTTAAGGAATAAAACATTTATGGGGAACAATCCCTCTCGAGTTGAGGGGAGACTTGTAGGCACACATTGAACCCTTTTTCATTCAGATATCTTGAGGTAAGAGTTCAGGGGACCCTTTTAAAAAATGACCATGGCAGTTGTTCCCTCACCAAAATTTAGCCTACATTTGGGGCATTATTTAGCTCCCTTCCCAACAAGCGATGCTGATGTGGTTTGTACAAATGAATGCCTTAGCTTGTATATATTTTGACAGGGTGCACTTAAAAAATGATTGCACCACAGCCTCTTAAAATCAGTACTGTTGGCCTCCAATTATTTTTTTGCCAGTAATGCCCCCCTCTGCCCCCCCTTGGGGGCACCACTGTCCTGTAATATTTTACATTTTCTCCTTCTCAAAACTCATTGGAGGAGACAAGCTGTCTCTGAGGCTTTTGCCCAATGATTATCGAGCAGGAAGCTGAGGCGGAGCGGCCTAGAAACTCCATTAATATCAAGCAATAATAAAGCATGTGTCATGTTTTATAGGCTGTAGTAACTTTGCTATAAAACCCTGCAGCACCTTTGTTGAAATGTCACTGCATGTTGTAGATTATAGCATTTCTGTAAGTGTGTGTGTTATCCCATTCCCTGTCTGTCTTTAGATAATGTGTCAGTCACTCCCACGGTCCCTCCCACTCCCACCACCACCCAACCAATCACCTCCCATCCCACCACCCCAACACTCCTAACACCCAGCTACGCTCCTGATGCAGAAGGTAACATACACACACCTTTTTTTACCTCCCTCTGCTACCCTCCATCTCTCTCCCCGTCCTTCCCTGCTCTCCTTTGGTGTCTTTCACTCCCCTACTCATTTGATGACTCTCAGGTGGCATGCATACACACACACACACACACACACACACACACACACACACACACACACACACACACACACACACACACACACACACACACTTTCTCTGCTGCAACCTTCCTTTGCCCTGCATCTTCATGAGCATACGTGCCTGCAGACGCTTGGGTGTGCACCGTGCGCAGCCACCCACTCGCTCCCTCTTTCTTATCACTAGCTGTTTGATGCTCCCCACACACACATTGCCCAGTCAGCATTTGTGTATGTGTGTGCGTGCATATGTGTGTGTGGTCTGGAGTGAGTATCTCGGTGCTTGGTGGGTAATGTTAATGAATCTGCATTAAGAGTTTAAGGAACTAGCAAAGACTAACGCTGGCCTCTGGAGAGCCGGGGAGGTGCTACATAAACATTTTTATCTGCGCGCATGCACACACACACACACACACACACACACACACACACACACACACACACACACACAAATACAAAGGTAAAGTGAGAGAAAGAAAGAAAGATCGGGGATCAAGGTATGTCTAATAGTGTTCTCCCTGATGATGATGTTACACAGCAGGAGAATGAAAGGCTGCTTGGCAGTGCTCTGCTACCTTGTGTGTGTGTGTGTGTGTGTGTGTGTGTGTGTGTGTGTGTGTGTGTGCGTGTGTGCACATGTGTGTGTAAAACACAATACTCTCTTACACTATTTTTACTCTCTTTTTATCCACAGAATCTATTTATCTCATACGTACACTCACACAAACACATGCTCACCGTCTCCTCCTTTCTTTCCACACCTTCGGCTGCTCTCCGTCTCCTCTCTAATACTTAAAAGGAGAGATGAAGCAGCAGGAGCGGAAGCATCCCCTCTTGTTCTTCTTTTGCCACCGCCATCGTTTTTGGCAAGTAGAGGTTGTTCACCTGCTGGGCATGTGTTGAGATGTCATAAAGAGTCGCAAAAGCAGCGGCTTGAGCAGCTGTGTGAACGTTTAGTCGATGTTGATATATAATCTCAGGGGCACCTCAGAGAAACGCCACACTTTTCAGTACTGTCATTCATTTCCTGTGGAGCTTTGGGCTGTGGTGGATTAGGGCGGCGTGAGGGAAAGGTGTAGCGCTTGCTTCTTCATCCCCGGTGAAATATTGGTGTTCGATGCTATCACAGTTGGATCACACGTCTTGTTTGCTTGCTGGTGCACCAATTTTCATAATATGATGCGCAAACACACACACACCCATGCCGATACTTGACTATACACAAAAGCAGGAATGTGATGCACACAAGGTTCAAAGATACACCTCTCAAAGAAATACACAAGAATTCAACCTCTTTTCTTAAGCTGTCAAGCCTTCCTCTTCTTCCTCCTCCACTTTCTGCTTCTCTCCTGATCTTTATGTTAGCACTGTATTAATGATTCATGTTTTAATTCCGCTCTGTCAAGGTTCAAGAGCTGCATCAATAACTCTGTGTCCTTGCCTCCTATTGGCCTTACCAGCTTCTCTGCACCCCCTCAGCCCCATTAAAATAATCTTTTGTGATTCTCAGCAACGCTGTAAATCCAGACTCAAAGAGCTTTTTTTTAGCAGCATAGATTACATGAATTCACACTTTACCAACCATTTATTTCTCTGTCTCTACATCTCTACACTCTATCAATCACCTGCTGTTGTTGTTGTCTGAATGTATTTACTGGCAAAACTGAACACACACGCATGCTTGGCCCTAAGTTTGCTTTATGATCTTGGTACATAGGGCTGCAACTAACTTTTTTGTAATTTTTCAACTAATTGATTAATTGTTAAGTCCACAAAATGCAAGAAAATACTGAAAAATGATCGTCAGAATTTACCAGAGCTCACAGTCGATGTCTTCATTTTGGTTGTTTGCTCTGATCAATAGTCCTGACACTCAAATTATTCAGTTTTGAAGGAGCAGTGTGTAGGATTCAGTGACATCTAAGGATGATGATTGCAGATTACAACCAGCTAAAACTTCTCCCATATGCAAAGGGTGACCCCCTGGTTTGGATTCCTTCAATGGTCGTTTTTACCGGGAGAACAATTATCCCTAAGGGTCTCTTTCTGTCCAAAACAAACAAAATCAGTGATGATAAATGAAGCAGTTTCACATTAAAAATCTTTGTTTTTCGATGCTGTTTGTCTCGTCGCGGAGGGCCTGCTACCTACGGTGGCCGACCCATAAGCGCAAATGGCCTTAGCTAGAGCCAGTGTTTGGTTTGTCCATTGTGGGCTACTGTAGAAACATGGTGGTGAACATGGTGATCTTTTTAAAAGAGGACCCACTCCTTATGTGGATATGAACGACTCATTCTAAGGTAACAAAAAATGCATTTCTTCCAATATATCCCCCTACATCCTGCATCTTTGAGTGATATTAAACAAAGAGCAGTAAATCTTCACTTTTCAGAATCTGGAATAATGTTTAGCATTTTTGCTTTATAAATAACTGAAACAGTAATCAACTAATAAAACTGTCTAAATTTTTCTGTTTCTCTGTTGCTGAGTGATTGCTTTGTCAACTTATCATTTCAACACTAACCTACCTTTTTTAATCCTCTGTTTTTCTTTTCATATTTGTCCTCTACTTTAAAGTAGTGTAAAAATGGTAAAAGGTGAGGCTGACATGAATAATTCCTCACCACTGCTGCAATTTCATACTACAAAATGTCACAGAATTTAACTTGCCTTTCTTCCCTTTTTTATCTTTTTATCTCTCTTCACTCATCTTGCGATGAAGTGTTTGATTTCATTTCCCAGGGCTGCACTACTCGGGGTGTAAACACACTCAAAGTTTCCCTCATTCAAAATGCATTGTGGTCTTGACAGGTGCTTGGCTGAAGTGGGTTTTTAGAGGCTGAAATACTTATTTTTTTATTCACTATCCTCATTTCTCCACCTTTTTCCTCGCCCGCTCTGATTGTCTGGCGTCCTGTGCAGTGGGGGGTGATGAAAGGTGATAATGCAAGTTGGGTGGAAGATATTGACTTCTCTTTTCTCCTGTCTCGCTCCCCGTACCCTCTCCCACGCTGCCGTTTTAATGTGCTTTCTGTCTCTCACTTTTATATGTTTTTTCTCTCCCTACAACATCTCTCCTGCTTTCATTTTTGATCCATCTCTCTCTTTGTCTCAGTTTCTTTGCTCGCACTTCTCTCTCCTTTTATCTCCATATTCCCCTTTATATACCCCCACACTCTTCCCACACACACTATTTGTCTCTTTTGTTCTTCCGCAGATCCCGGTGCAGTTGTAGAGACTCACAGTGCAGTACCGTATGCAGTGATAGGTGGCGTTCTGGCACTGCTGGTTTTCACCGTCATCTGTGTCCTCATCGTCACCATCTGGTGCTCTGTTCGACAGAAAGGTAACACACACACACCTGAGAAAACACACAGCAAGTAACACAAAAGTTTCATTCACAAGCGACACATTTCGGCAATCAGAGTATTTTATCACATTTTTCACAGCCGCATTTTCTCATCTCGCCACTCTCTGGCGTTACAAGCTGTGAAAAAATAATTGCAGGCCAGTTACACCCAGATTCTTTGAAAATAATCTTTTAAACCGAGGTGTGAAATTGTCAGCACAAAGCAGACAGGACGGGATGCTCCTCTCCAGGCGGGCACTGTCCATGATGGACGACCTTGGCTGGCCAGGATAGCGGAAGAGATAGGGTGGGGTGGGAAATGTAGGTGTGGTCCCAATGTTTTATGACTGTGTGTTAGTGTATCAAGGCTCATCTATTAAAAGCAGCCTCCCAGTGTTCCCTATCTTTTAAAGTGCCCCCGTGTTGGCAGCCTTCGAGTGTGCACACTGGCTGCCAAGAAATGATCCGAGAACAGTGTAGCAAGGCAGCAACTGCGGCTACGAGCCGTCAGTCAACATTCAGTATGGCCTGACCACCAATCAGCGCAGAGACAGGACCATTACAACCAAACCATGTTGAGACAGAGCCATTAGGGCTTTGTCTTCGGCCTGCCGCGACTGTCAGCACGCCAGTCAACCTCTGCGGTGAGGAGAATTAGAGTGTCACTCACCCCTGGAGTGAAGGGACACTCGAGCGGGAAGATGACTTGAGCATTCCTCGCTCTCTGTAACCTGTATTGCACCGACTCATTAATCATACGGACCTGAGGGGTGTTAAAATGTGTTTGATGGGTTTTATAAGTGACGCAAACGTGCCATTGTTCTCTTGCACCTAACCTTCCCTCCACCCTTTTCTGCCAATCTCTCCTCCCTCTCTGTCTTCTCTTCTCCTCTGCGCCTCCTCTTCTGCCTCGACACATCCATCCCAAACCTTTAATTTCCGCCGGTAGGCTCCTACCGTACACGAGAGCCTATTCTTGCTTGGTATTGACCTAACAATCAGTTAACTAATGAATTAATCAGTCACAGGTACAGAACTCAGTAATATTTGCACTGATTGGTTTGATAATGCTGCATGACGCTGCAATGATCATGACGCTTCGCCACCTAACCTTCCCCCTCCAATCTCCCCCTCCGTCTCTGTCTCTCTCTGTCTCTTCTCTCAGGTTCCTATCTTACCCATGAGGCCAGTGGGTTGGATGAACATGGCGAGGTGCAGGAGGCTTTCCTCAATGGGAACGACGCCAGCCAGGGCAAGAAGGAATACCTACTGTAGCCCCTTTCCTCCCCTATCCCCTTCTCTTCTGACCTCATCCCCTCCCTATCCCTTCCTCTCCCTTTGTCCCACCTTATATACACTATACACACACACACACACACACACACACACACACACACACACACTTCTACACAAAGCGCCATAACAGGCAGCCTTCTGAAAACGACTGTATACAGATACTGCACACAGCCAATCCATCCCGCTCCATTCCACTCCATATCCTCCACACACACACAAGGAGACAGACGGAGAAAAAGAGAGCCTATAGACCCACCAGCCATTAACGACTGTGCCATATACTGTAAGTCGGAAAAACTGGAGAGAGCAGGGGAGGGGGGACGAGGTGAATGTAGACAATAACGGAATGATGCCATAATTATTTTGATTGAGAGGGAAGTGGGGAGCACAAAGAAAACAGGCACCCTGCCCGTGCAACCGCCAAAGTGGAAGGGGAATTAGAGGCAGATGACTGCTATAATTCCACGCCTGGAGAAAACCGTCTATTTCACAAAGCTCGATATTTAACTGACGAAGACAGTGGGAGTAGCGCGTGAGGAAGAAGGGAGGGACGGCGTGAGGGGGGCGTTAAGGAGCGTAGGCAGAGGGGTGAGTTGACCAGGAGCTATATTGAGCGCTATAAGAAAATTGAATTTTTTTTTAAATTGCCAAAGCATTTAATTCTACAGCTCATATATAATTCCCTAACAACACTGGAGTGTTTCAGCCCAGAGTCCAGGGAAGTATACAGACTTTAAGATATCTGTCCTGTTTTGCTATCCTTGTTGGGTGGCCTGCCAATAATTTGTGAAAAGAAACCATCTTTTTTTTTCTCCTCTTGCTGCAACAGTGAGAGAAAGGTGGTTCTCTTTTCTGTTAATTAACTCTCCATCTCCTCCTTCCTCTCCATTCACCTGTTACCATCCTCTCCCCTCTCCCTTCTATCTCTCTTTCTCGCTGTCTGTCCCCCCTCTATCGCTCCTCCTTTGTTGGCTCCTAATAATGAAAGGATTAGTGTTGGGCTGCGTTCCCGACAAAGAAGAAAGGAATATGACTTGCTAAGGCATTAAAGAAAAGCTTAATTATTTTAGAATGTCATTAAGAGGATAAAAAGGTTTAAAAGTCTTAATAAGAAGGGCAAGGGGAGTGACTGAATGAGAAAATAATAAATGGCTTTTTTTTTCTGAATGCTACCACACATATGCAGATACATGCACACATCCATACGTACAGTAAACATGTTGACAGAACAAGTATACATATCTCTGAATTCCTTATTTGTATAAAAAAAGAACAGCAACATAAATTAAATGAAACTTTTAAGAAAAAAAAACAGTTTACTATTGAAACGCATTATGAAGCAACTATACTAACAGAATATTAGCCTATAGAGGTGCAAAGCCGAACAAAACACTGTCCAGTGATCTTTAAAGAAAAATAAATAAAAGAATAAAAAAAATCATTTGTCTTTATGAGAAACCAGAGGTCTTATTGATTTTTTTATTAATTATAATTATTATTTGGATAATTATGATTGTTGTTAATGTTATTATTATTGCCGTTGTTATTATTATAATTGTAAATGTTAAAGAAATGTACACTTCCCATGGTTTGTTTTTGGTTCTACTGTAGAGAAATTGCTGTCTTTTTTCACTCTTACCTTTCCTCTCTTTCGCAGCCTTTTTCTCTCTCTTGCTCTCGCTCTCTCTTCGTCTCCTGTGCCTAGTCGTCTCTTCTCCTGTCTTTCACTCCTGTTTATTTTAGAGTCCATGTGTCATTGTTGATATATAGCTAACTATTTCTTTATAGGGGAAAGATACAAAGCACGACAAAATAAAAAAGAATTCAAAAATAACCTCTGGGAGCAGATTGTTTTTTCTGGTGTCTTTACTGTGTAATTAGCAGGTGCTGTTTTTGAAATCCTGCGAAAAGGGAACATGAGCATATGATTAGATCAACGGGGAATAGTGGAGTTATAGGTGGTGAGACAAAAATGAAGGAGACAGAGCTGGTTGTAACTGGCAGCTCATTCAGAATAAATAGAATAAATAAAACAGGAGGTTCTGTGGCGCCGCTGATGAATCATAAGAACAGATAGCGGAGGGGAAGAAAGGGCGACAGGAGGGTTGAGTCAGATGCACACAGAAAAATATGACTCTGCCATTAACTTTCACACAATCAATACCCGATTCTGTCGAGAAGCACTCAACATGTCCATCTGTGCGCAGGGCTAGATTTGAAAGCCGCCGGAGGTCGCTGGGTGATAGATCGATGTGTTTCTCTTCCATCGATGGCAAGGCTCCATGGTCGCCTGTCATAAAGACAGATTGTCAAACGGCAATCAAAGTAATGGACTTGCCAGGCGCTACCAGCAGGAGTTGACACTCTGGCCAACAAACAATTCTAAAACACACGCACACACATACACACACACACACACAAGTCCACAACGAACATATCTTCAGTTTATGATGACGCAAAGGTAGTGTAGGAAGGATCAGACCCGCCGTGGTCGATGGGTAATAAAACTGAGAATATTGTCCCTTTCAAACAGAAGTGTGTGTCCTTCAAACAGAGCTTTCATCTGTTGTTCTCCTGTGGGAGTCACAGCACTCTTGTCTGTTTGCATTTGTCGGCTGTTTGGTACTGTTACTTCTGCTTCTCCTCACAAGCACAAACTCGACAGAAAAGTAAACTTTCTTGCACTATTTTGCTTCAACAAAGAAAGATTTCAATCAGATTCGCAGGACTTATTGTTGGATAGTCGCTAATGCGGTGTTCCAGCGTGCTCTGGTGCATCCTGGGAAACCAGCCATTATCTGGCCATAACAATGTTACAATTCAGCTGTTAGACCTAATGATAATCAGACCACCACTGTGATCATAGGCAGTGATTATCAAATCAATAGACAATAGGCAAAAATGAGAGCGGGACGAGCCAGATAACAGTCGCTTGTGTTCCTCCCTCAGTTTATGACATGCACTGAATGTAGCATAATCTGTCCGGTAATGACAGCAAGGAGTCTATGAATAACTCACGCGGCTGCTCCCTGATGCAAGTTTTACCGATTAACACCCTGGAACGGGTTCACGTCAGATAATTCCCCTCGTTTATGACCCATTTATGACAGCCGTATTTCATTTCTACGAGATGCAGTAGATATCCATCCAAACACAAACTCCACAATATTTCTGGAGGCGACATGGCGGATTAGGCACTGTTCTATCCATCTGTAAAAACCAACCCTGCTGACCCCTAGGATGGTGAACGCAGCTTATGCTCGCCGGTCTTGGCATCGTGACCCAAGCGAGGCAAGAAGGTGTGTACAGAGTGGCAGCATAGCATGAGGCATTGATTGAGGTGCCTGAGTGTGTCGAGACCGAGCATAATCAGGAAGCAGAGAGCTTTCAGGCAGACAGAACAATTGAATGGGCAGCGGCACCAGGGAAGCTGGAGAAAAACCTTTTTTTTTCCCCTTCACTAGATTTCTCTATCAATAATGTGTTCCAGTCGGGGATTTTTATTTCTTTATTTATTTTTTTGTAGTGATGGAGGCAATACGGTACTGTGTATTTTTTGAGTCCTTAAAAATGAGATAGAAAACAGGGAAATTAAATGTGAAAACAATTAAAAATAGACACAGCGGCCCTAATTTGTGAAACAAACATGCGACATGAAACTGGGCAGTCATTTTTACCAATGTGGACAGGAGTGGAGGCTATGTTTGATCTCATGTCTGGTCTCAGCTCACGCACTGTGAACTTGCAGTGCAGCAGAGGAAAACTGGCTGATTTAACAAATTGTTATTGGACCATAATCTGACTGGCAGTATTTGCAGTGTGAGATTCATCACTTAAAAATGTATAGCCTATGAGAAAGCATTATATTTTGTAAAGGCCTAAAAAAAAAATATTTTTTCTTTCCCAACTCGCAGTTGCCTGGCTCTGTGGGACTGACTGCAGTCTAACCAAAGGCTGAACACCACCTGTGCTCTGATTCTGACTCTCAAACATAAAAAAAACAAAAAAAAAAAAAACAAACATGAAGAGACGCACAACAGGATATCTTTGAAGGTGATCTCCATTTATTCAGATAAAAGAGGTAAATAACAAAATCCACTGTCAAAATATATATATATATATATGTATATATATATATATATATATATATATATATATATATATATATATATATATATATATATATATACATATATATATACATATATATATATATTTATCTCGGCAGGACAAGGCAACTGAGTGTCAAACATTTCACACATTGATCCTGGAGGTTTAACATGTCAGTTTATAACTGTTTACTCAGATTTTGTGTAATTATAATGCTACACATTTCTAATAGATATTCTACTCTGTTACACATCCTGCAGGTGTATAATCGACGTAAATACACTAGTGTAGGCGATGACATTTTTAATGTTTTCTGACTTCGACACAGGTGGTCCGTCTATGTTTCCTCCATCACCTGTTAATGGAAGCGGCCACACGCTTAATTTTATGAGTCAATTATAGGCTTTATATGCATATTATAACAATATCTATATTATATAATATATAGGCTAAAATTAGTTATATGTACAGACTAAAGGCCGGTACATATGATGGATGTATAAACTAAATATTCTAACCTGGATTTAAATCGTCCGCTGTTACCCTGTTAAACGCAGCAGTGATTTCTTTCTAGACTGTGTTTTTCCAACTTTCTTTGATGCCACTTTCCAGGCTGCCAAACAGAACCAGTTGGTTAAACTGGACCTGAGGCATCAGTATTTTCATTTCTAGCTCAGAAAAGTTTCTCTTCTTGGCTGTAAACTTTTGGGCCGAGGCCTCTAAACCGAGAACATATTGGGTCGGGATATTGAAATGATCTTTATTTTCATAGGCTATATTTATCTACATCTGATCAGTCCTACACAGTGAATGGCCAGATACGGATGTTGCATGAATCACATGCGAACCCATATCTTTAGATGATTTCAGCATTCTGATCTGCACTGGTTTTCACGTTAGATTAATAAATGAGGGTGCAGATCTGTTGGAAAAAGCTGGAACATGAACAACTGACAGCAAATCTAAACCCTGAGACGAAGGGTGGAAAAAAGGAGGAGGGAGGGAGAGAAAGACCTCTACAATCATGAGAAACAGGAAAAAAGAAACTGTGCTGAATGTCTTGTCCATGTTTCATGTAGAAAAAGATGGATTCCTCTTTTTTTACAACACGGTTCAATTAGACTGAGCACTGCCCCTTTTTATTACGAGAGAGCATCACATTGTATTTACAAGTTTAATCAAAACAGCCATGAAGATTCTGTCATAACCAGGTTAATGGTGTTGTTTCTACGACGCTGCGTCCTCTCTGGACCACATGTTATTACTGAATGTTTAATTAAATGCCGTCACTCATAGATCTACATTACTGGCGGTTGGCTTACCGGAGACTTAGAACAGGCTTAGAATAAGACCCATGGGAAGAGCAGTCAAAGAAAACAGACATCTGTGATCAGGATAGTAGTCTTCATCTGGAGACTTAATTTTCTCACTGACATTTGGTATGGGACCTGATAATTAACTGGCCTTTTCATTTGCGAGTTATTCCTAGCGTCTGTGCACAAGGTTGCTGATTAGTTAACAGGCCAACAACAAACAGGAGGAATATGCTGTGTTTCTTCATCTGTAGTTCACAAGCTGTTTGTTTCCAACCTTTTTTTTTCTCACGCACACAAAACATGGAGGGGACATTGTTTTAATTTAACGCCTTGAAGACGAAATGTGTACTCAGGAAACAAGATCTTGCATTTTGTCAAGATTCAGACCTCTGGGCACACTTTGGCTTTAAGCGAGTGTTTGGCTGAAGACCATGGAGCTGCCTGCACTGCCTCGCACAGAGCCATACGGACAGACTTTCCTCTGGACGGAGCAACTGGAGGTGGAAGGTGGGCAACGGAATGTGGAAAGGATGCCCGTTCTCTCCCTACTCGTTTCTTTGGAGGAGTGAAGAGGATCTGGGGCACAAGGCTGTACAGCTGGAAGAGGAACGTGGCAACTGCATGAGCCCAGGCAGGAAGATTGGTTTTTGGGGTGAAAAGCGAGAGTGCATGGATAATGTGGAGCGGCAGGCACAGCAGAGCTAAAAGGGAGAGGGACAGAGCCAGTGAACGCACCCTGCCAGAGTCGTGTTTAGGGAGGTCTGCATGACTAAAAGGAGTCTTCCTGGGCTTGATGCACAGCAGGTCAAGGTAAATGGCCAGCAGGCAAAGCAAGGGGAGCATGAACACTGTCATCCCGTGGACATAGATTAGAAACTGCGGACTGAGGATGGTGTCAGGCGCGCACACTCCCCAGTGGCTGCTGTGAATCTCAGCGTAGGTGAAGTTATGCATGTCTTCCACATAAAACTTTGACAAGAAGCCTCCATATGGAAGATACTTTCCAATGACCTTGCGGTCATGGTTGTACTTTGGGGGCGGTGAAGGAGTAAGAATGGGCAAAGAGGTTGTCCAGTTGCCATCCAGTCCGAGGCCAGCTGTGCCTGGGCCAGTCCCACCACTTCTCCAAGTGTCGAGGATGTCTGAGCCGATGAACTGGCCAAAGGAGGATAGAACAGAACCGACCCAGCAGAGGAGAACAACACACAGGGCTCGCTGACGGGTCATCATTAAGGAGTACCTGGCGTTCAAAAACATGTGGATTTGAATTACACAAACTGCACTCAAATGCCCTCAACTGAAGAAAGAAATGAACATGAGCAGTTTCTACATCTCTCAATAACACTAAAAATACAAAATGCCTCACAGTGCCCCTATCAGGGAAAAGGGCATTTTAATTTTAAAATTCATTTCTGACTTTTGGAAAAGATCTGCTTCTTCCAAATGCTGTCGACAAAAATCCCATCTTACTTACACCAGCCGAGTAACTGTTAGGTGAAAAGCAATTGAAGACCTTAGAAAAAAACACGGACATAATGCTGGCTCTCTTCCACTGAAAGGCTGGATTTGTGGGTCACTGTCAATGAAACATCCAACAGCCTCAGTGCCTGTTGATATTTACTCACCCGTTTCTATCAGATGGCAGTATAAGCAGCATGTGATATAAAGAAGCCTTATGAGCACTGAACGAATAGCCTATTTTGATGTTACAATAATCCATATAATGTTGACATGTTTGTTTTACCCTTTTATTGATTTTCTTCCTTTACCGCTGAAAGCGCGCTTGGGATTGTTGACCTTACATAATCACCCTCACCCACTCACATACAAAATAGCAAATCATTGTATGTAATTATATTTCCGACATATCTTGCATATTTTATGTAATTGGTATTTATTTGTGTCATATTAATGTATGACAACTACCACTTCCACCTTAGCATACACTAATTTATATCTACTAAAAGGATTGATACCACAGTCAACAGCTGTTTTAAAAGTCATATATACATGGGTTTTGATGCTGTAGTTGAACATGTGGACCCTAAAGCATCATGCCACACACTGCCACCTGTTGGCCAGGTTTGTAAGTGTGTGAGTCTCTCAAAACCAAGATGGCAGACAGAATGCAAGAAATGTGCAGCTCAGGAATATCTTAACAATCCTTCTATAATGGGAGTCCCTTGCAGGTAAACAAACTTTGGTAACATCAAGCAGTATCTAATGAGTAATACAGTTGTTAAAATGTCCAAGTATTGATTTAATGTTTGGAGGAAACACGATTAATCATCTGTCCACTAAACTGGACATCATGCATCACTTGCTATATTTCATCCATAATTTCCTCCACGGTTTCTGCAACTTTGCTACTCTTGAAAATACTTCATCTGCAGTGACGTTTTTTGGCTTTTAATCAATTGATATATGTTATTAGAATGTGAGTAACAGTTGCTGTAACAAAAACAATCGGTGGAGATGTGTGGGAGGGCTGAGGAATCAAGAGGAAGGAGCTGAAAGTTTGTTATGGTACAGGAGGGAGGAGTAAAGGGGAGAGGCTGAGGAGTAAAGAGCAAGGTTTTAACACTTTGAAACCTGAATCGACATCTCTTTTTTTGTGGTGCGTTCAGATGCCTTTCACAAGAATTTAAACCTTTGAACCCTGAGCGAATTTGAATTCTTTCAGAAACATGGGGAAAAAAGGCTATGAGCAACTTTCCAAGAAAGCTCCTGCAAATAAAAATAAATTATACGATGCAGAAAATCATTTTTAAAAAGCTAGAGGAAAATGTCCAAACTATAATTATGGTTATCATAGTTTTATGTATATTTGCTACAGAATAATTATTACTTTTTAAACACTCTTTTCCAGTTCATTTCCTTGTGGGGGATGTGTTTATTTTTCAGTAATTTCCTTGTACTTTTCACTAATTTCTTGTAAATTTTTGGGGCATTTCTCAGTAAGTTACTTAGTGCCTTATATCCATGTTTTTAATAGAAATCAAGGTAATTTGCTTAGGTTTTAAAGGATTAACGTGTTTGCATTGCATTGAAAAGTACTGATATCCCTTAAAAAATGTTATCACACTAGTTTAACAGCATTTAAAATGTATTTTTATGGTTTCACATAATAAATTTTCATTTTTTTATAGGTTTAGTTGTTCAGTTGAACACTTTAATGCACCCCAGTTGACATTTGAAAAACTCCTTGAAAAAGTTATGCTTAAAAAAATGTACTTCGAAAAATTTCTATGTGCCTTAACAGGAGTAAAAACACTTACAAAATAATTCATGCATATATGTGTGCATATATATATATATATATATATATATATATATATATATATATATATATATATATATATATATATATTATATATATATATGCACACACATATCAATGTATATATGTATATATATACATTGATATGTGCAATTTTCAATTTCAGTGTGTAGCAATAACATTGACCAAGAGTGCTACTTTCTTGATCTTTTACAAGTGACTTAAATTCCCCTGTAGTAATCTGTTTAGACAGTTTCCTGCACGAAAGGGCTGGACTCACCTGTCTGTTAAGCGATGCTGCAGATGGGCGTCCAGTGTGAGCATCATTAACAGGAACATAGTAAACTGTCTGACGAGCAGGGGGCAACACACTAACGTTATGCATGTGTACAGACACTGCGGGGTTCGCAGGTTGAGTAGCACATTCACAGGGACCCCGACTGCGCCTCCTATAGCCCCCACCCAGCCCAGGCACAGCCGTAGACAACACGAAACACTCCCAGGCTGGGGCCTGGTCTCCTGGGTTACCTCCTGGGCATTTGCCACTGTACCACTGCTGCTGACCGCCATGCACAACCTCACACTCACCACAATTACAGACACAGATAGGATGCACTGGCACAGGAAATACAGCCACATGAATTCCATGTCTGGGGGAGATAAAGAGAGAGAGAGAGACAGTCTGATAAGGCAAAGGGTACAGTTCAAAAAGTCATTACTGATAATGATGTGAAAGAGCAAAAATTAAAGACAAAAAAAATTCGATCTCATGCAAATACATCCTCATACACTCACACCCCAGCTACCCCAGCTGCCACTGCTGCCCTGTGTTCCCACATGGCTGTCTGAGCAAAGACTGCCCCTGCGGCGTTAACTTGCTTTATCAGTGGTCAAACTTAGAGAAGGAATATTTACCCACTATGTCAGTCAGTATTGTTAAAGAATAGAGGGAATACAGATAAGGACGGAGTAACAAAGGTTTTGAGGTCAAACATAGGGGTATAGGTCACAACAAACAGTCAGCAAGAGAGGCAAAAAGGACAGGTGTGGAAGGATGGTGATAGTGATGCAAGTTCATGCTAGTGGCAGAGAGATGTGCAGGGGGAGAGTAGATATTTTGATAGGTATTGGAGAGCTGTAGACGTGCCTGGAGAGTGAAAAGGTCAGGCCAGACCAGACTCGACAGAACTTCTCCACTGAGGATGTGAGCACCATGCAAACACAGCAACAAGCACCAAGTGGGGTGGCAACATACTGTTAACACTCTCTTTTCTCCCCTGTTTCGCTGCTCTTTGTTTTGCCTCTCTTCTCCCTCCGGCCCAACATGCATCATTCGCACACTCAAACGCTCTGCAACACAAACAGGCCCGGACGTTTATGCGTAAATACGTGAATGATTGCACTCAATCACACAAGCGCACGCTCTCTCCCAAGTGAGCAATTTCAAGCAAATGCATTCAAAAATGATTGGCAGCTAATTTTAGCGCATTTTCAAACAATAGTCTCACATAAAGCGGAGTGGATGAATATTGAAATAGCAGATTTGCCAGAGCAATATGACACCTGTCCATTCCACGTAATTAGTTTGACCTTTTCCAGAGCGTTGGGTGTTAGTCGTCACTTTTCCATAATAATTGTGACTGGCTGAAATAACCTCTTTACACCACTTCATAATCACTTTACACAGTTGTCTCCTGTCGCGCCACTTGAAGGGCCTCAGCCAAATTGATTTACTGAAGTAATTAATGGAGTTTAATCCACCTTGTGTGAGTTTTCCATTCAAATCTGTGGCTGGTCACTCCCAGTGTAATTAATTGCCTTAATTAATCAATTATGCTCTTTGAAATAACATGCAAGCTATAGGGCCCAACCTTTTAGCATGGTCAGAGCTTTTTAGGGTGACAAAAGCGAGTGGTGTCTGGATGTTAATATAATATTAAGGAGTAAATTAGGATTAAAAAAGGTGCCATTACCTGTTGCGAAGCCCTTCGAGGACACAAATAGTTTATACAGCGTTCTATAATCTGTCCACTGTATGACTTGGCTGCCTTTTTATTTCCCTCCAGGATCACTATCTCTCACTCCCTCACTCTAAACTGTCTGCCCTATATAAACCTGATTCATAAACCTCTGCTTATCCACCTGCCTCCTATCTCTCTCTCCTGTCTCTGCAAACATATCAATTGTGTCAATGTTGGAGCACGGCTGCCCTTTCCATCTGAGATGTGCAAAGGGCAACACAACCACTGCCAGCCAGGGAAATATGTAAATAAGGCACACACACACATGCACGAATGAGCATGCACACACACACACACACACACACACAGAAATAAGGTTTTTTTTTTGCTCTTATGGCAAAAACATTTCAGTCAGAT
Organism: Plectropomus leopardus; assembly: GCF_026936395.1. Classification (NCBI taxonomy): domain Eukaryota; kingdom Metazoa; phylum Chordata; class Actinopteri; order Perciformes; family Serranidae; genus Plectropomus; species Plectropomus leopardus. Next base: position 22,937,749 of record NC_142186.1, read on the forward strand.
TTTCTTTGATTCCTCCAGTTTTCTTAGACAAAGGAAAATAAGAAGTATCTCTTCACTCCAAAAACAATTCGCTTTTTGACGGAGTGGGCATGAGCTCGAGATGATAAAGATGAGCGAAGACGTTTTTACACAGTCTTATCTAAAGGCATTGTTCCATGAAACAGAATAAGCAGACAACACCAGTGTGTAGTATATTGCTGTGATACCTACACAGCGAGAATTAAAAAGATAAAGAATATATCTTAAGGGGTGTACTTTACATTATCCATGATATTCCTGTGATCTTAGACGGATCATTCAATAATACATAATACTCTGCTGCAAATAGAAAAATCTATTAAAGCTCCACTAACATCTAAGAGACAATGCCTGAAGCCTCTTCACTGAAAATTGGTTTAAAACCGAGTTTTGTGTGCTTAAACAGTTTACTTTCGTTTTTAAATGCAAATCAGCTTCATTGAACTGTGGGGCTAACAGTTATGGCCTCGAAAATGGGTCTATATTTCCAAAAAATCATTCAAGCATATCATATGTTTATACAAATCATTCTCCTGCTGTCTGCCAAAAGGGCAAAGCTCCAGGCAGGGGCACGCTGAGTCCAATTGAGGGAGGTTCAATTTCACAAAAACATACCCACAATACAAATCAAAAACAGAGATTAGAGAAAAGTCACTTTTGCCTGCTGCAGTTTGAATATAGCTTCAACAAACTCAATGCTCAAATGTAGAAGTCGAGACCCTGAGGAGAGCAGGGAGGATACAGATTACATAAGTAGAATCATAATGAAGAACTATACTTTATTTATCAGAGTAGAGGGTGGCTCAGTGTGACTCTGTGTTCATATATGTGTGTGTGTGTGTGTGTGTGTGTGTGTGTGTGTGTGTGTGTGTGTGCGTGTGTGTGTCTGTGTGTCTGTGTGTATTATGACTCCCTGGAGTAACAAATATTTTTCCTTTAGCTTCCCAGAGAGACTGTCAAAAAAACATTACCCTCCCAACACCATAAATATCCATATTTCACTGTTTCTTTCTATGATAAATGGTGTGGTTTTGGGAGCTTTTCACCAAATCAAAAAACACAACTCCTTCCACAGACCTTAATGAACTATTTGGAGTGCCTTTACAATTTTGCACCTCCCCCTCCTCTCTCATAAATGATGCACAGTCCCTAATTTAACACTATTACAACAGGCTACATGTATCCTTTCTGTGTGCCCTCAGTTCAACCTTTTGAAACCTGAATGGACAATATGCTGCTCTTTTTTAACAAGTATTTCAACCTTTGATCAACTTGGCAACAAATATCCTGCAAATTGCAAAAATATGTGTAGATTTAGTCAAATGTTGGGGTGGGGGTTAAAGCTAGGAAATATTTCCAAAGAACTATACATCTAGATATCATAATTATACATTTAAAATTATTTTACAGAATAATTATAATTTTTATGCAGATTATTTTTCCAGGTCATTCCCCTGTTTTCTCCTTTTTGTTGTTGTTTGTATTTTTTTGGTTGTTGTTTACCCAGGTTTTCAAAGGGTGAAAGATGATACTTGTGGCTCCAGAATTTGTTTCAAAATAACCTCTTTGTCTCTGATGTTTTGTATAAGCATATTAACAAATCTAGATTTAACTGGTTAGCGTAATAACTCAATACAAGTTGGGTTTCAATGACTATGGAAGATCAGCGAATTGCTCTGTGCTTATCCAAGTTTTTCTGTGTAAAATTGGGAAGTTATTAAAGAAATGACATAGAATGCATGGAATGATGAAAAGCAGCGGTGGGTAAAACAACGCTCCAGTCTCGCGATACGGAACGAGATCTGCCCGTTTTAACATCAGTTGGAAACCCCGTTCTACCCTCTTCCCTTCGCTGTCCACAAGCAAGGTAAAGCGCTAGATTTCTCCCTCGGTTATATGACTGAAAACTGCCTCAAATTTGTAGCGTTTACCCCCCAAAAGTGACCAGGGAGCACATAACGCACAGACAAAATAATGTTTTAGCGTTAAGAGAGGTTTTTCGACGTGTATAGTGGTTTTTGCATGGAATTTATTTGAATGTTTGCGCTCATAGCATAGAGCTATATGTAATGGCTGCCCCCATGCTACCTCGTTGAGGCCTGCTAGCTGGTGGCTAGCGGTGCCGAATTAACTTTCTGTTTATCGCTGAAATGTAAAGTTAATATGGATATTGCCTGGACGGATATATTTTGAAGGGCATTGTGATCTTGAAGTGTAGTGTTTTTGTAAATGGTGAGGGTCCAAGGCAAAATCTTTATCTCTGAGACGAATCCGCTAACGTTAGCATACTAACGAGCGCTAATATCCAGGCTATAAGGGAAGCTAATGCCGGTTTGACGCGTGTAACCAAGAGCCCACGCGCATGTATTAGCCCCAAATTGTAGGCTCGGCGTTTGGATAGTGATATTGTTATGTCATTATTGTTTATCGCATCCGTTATTGAGAAGAGCCGGTCAGTGATACCCTCATAAGAAACTGATGATCAGCATCCAGCATGTTTCGTGTACTGTCAGGTCACGTTGTCCCTCTGTGCCGCACGGTGAACATCATCCTCTGTGCAGAAAAAAAGTTGTATATCAGTAACCAAGTTCCAGTCTATTTTGCTGTATGTCAGGAGGTGGTTAACGTAACTTAAATGTATTTTTAAATCTCGATCAGATGCCAGGTGTCACAGTGAAAGACGTCAACCAGCAGGAGTTTGTCCGTGCCCTGGCAGCCTTCCTGAAGAAGTGAGTATTCTGTTTTCTACACACATTGTTTCTATAAATCGAGCGATCACACAGTCAATGTAGTTTTCGGTGGGCTTGCACCCATCCTCACTTTACCACAATGTAATGTTTAGTTGTAGGTAGTGCTAACAAGCAGTGTTGGACCACAGAAATGAATTCTACCTGTAGAATAGGTATGGGATTGTGCTACGGTTTAGTACATGATGGCATGTCTTGTCTGTCCCCAGATCAGGAAAGCTGAAGGTGCCTGACTGGGTAGACCTTGTCAAGCTGGGTAAGCACAAGGAGCTGGCCCCCAGTGATGAGAACTGGTTCTACATCAGAGCTGGTAAGTTCACATTTATGTTGATTTCCACTGACCATCAGTGTTCAGATTACTTTAGATTTGGTTAGCTATATAAAGTACAAGGCATTCATTAATAGTTTCAGACACCGCAGACAGCATACAGGATGAAACATGACGAGATGATTAAAGTTTCCAGTGCTAAAGTGCTCAAAGTGTTAAATATGTAATAAATACCAATTTAAATACTGAACTAGAAAAAAAAACAACCCTAAAGTAAAACAATCTACAAACTATGAATAAATAAATGATAAACACAGACTCTCAAATTATATTTGCAGTGTGCAATTTCCTCACAGCTTGTTCACCTTTGTAATGGCAGCTGGAATAAAACAGTTTTTGTAGAGCTTGATTTTACTCCTTGTGACTTAAACCCCTTTCCAGATGGGAGAAGTTGAAATTCATTGTTCAAAGGTTGCTGGTCATCATTTAAAATGGCATTGGCTATCGGCTGTAAAAGTCTAGTATACACGCATGGCTCAGCTAGGGCTTATCGATAAGCTTAGGTTCTGTAAATATCTGAAGTTGTTTGCAACCAGTATTTATACAGCAGAGCAAGCTAATTCAACATCTTGCTGTTGTTGGCTGATGCTGCGGTCCCTGAAGGACTCTTGCTGCATTTGACGTCACTAAAGGATATATGGAAGTTTGTAGACTTCATATGGAAGTTGTGGCTGCCATGAATGCTGTGTGGGCTTACCTGGCTCCGTAAGTGTCAGCACAAAGCCTGCTTTGATTTGAAACCCAACTGAATGTGCCTTCATGGTGGCTTATAGAATGCTTTTGCAACCTCAGGAATGATTGACAGCCTGTATAAAGAACATATCTCGATTTAACGGTTTAATCAAATACACCACTTATCCCTGGTGATATGTAGTCAAGCAAGGTGTTTTGGTATTAGGTTTCTTTAGATGTCATCTTATGAAAGATTATAGAAATATGACTTATGTTCATCATTTGGCTTCTGTTTGTGAAACGGTTAAAACTCAAACCATTTCGTATGCCATAGCGTAACCCCTTGAAACCTGGATAGACATAACATTTTTGTGCTGCTTTCAGACACCTTTCACATGCATTCAAACTTTAAACCCCTGAACATATTGACATTTTTAAGCACCATTTCTTTCAATTATTTCTTTTTGTTTTTCCTAACTTAAAAGTATTTATTTATTTTATTTTTTACTGATTTCTTGCAAATTTTGGGCCATCTTTAGTTGCTCATTGACATCCTCCTGAGATAAACTGTTAGTACTTTATGGAGTTAATTTGTTCTGTTAATTTCTTGCTTCAGTGCATTGCTCATGAAACATAAAATCAATAACTTATTAATTTTCCTGTCTTTAATTCTTACTGAGGCCACAAGCCCACTTATCCAAGCAGCTCTATCATACCATTATGAGAGGCAACCATCAAAGCAACATATTGTTACTGAAAGTGCATCATAACACTAGGGCTGGTTAAAAAAAATCAATTCATCAATGCATTGCAATATGTTAATTGGCAATTCAGTATCGATTCACAAAATCCTGAAATCGATTATTATTATTTCTGTTGTAATGATGCCCGCCCCTGTGGGGGCAGTGTGAGTGCCGCGGGAGTGTGACTGACGTTCAGAAGCCCCGCTCGACCCCGAAACAATGTCTGTTGTTTATTCATTATAATGGCGATAGTGGTGCGAGGTAGCAGTGTGGTAAAATCAGCGTTGACAACATTAAAAGCCTACGTTTGGATACACAAAGTCGATAGTAGTTGCGTGGTGTATGAGCCTCGTGAGTCAGTGTTAAAACACTGCAATAATACGACGTGACCATTTTAGCCAACGCTAAACGCTAAAGCTGTGGATCACACCCAAATGCAGGTTGACAAATCCTGCATAAATGTTTGTTACTTTTTTTAAGTTCGGCTCAGGCAAAAATGTGCACTTTTCTGTACTTCAAATTAATTTTAGTTTTAATTTTTATTTAATAAAGAATAATGTAATGGTGCAATAAGTTTTGGTATCAGTTTGTTCTAAGTCGATATATATAATGCATGCTTCATTGAACACATATCAGAAGGTATTGGAATGAATTATCTTGGCATTTCTGACATCAGCACACATAATTGAATTGATATCGAGGCGGCTGGATCAATATCGAATCGAGACCCAAAGAATCGAAATTGAGTTGTGAGCTTCTTGGCAATACCCAGCCCTACATAACACCCTCCTCTCTTCTGCTCCCTCAGCATCCACAGTCCGTCACCTGTACCTCCGTGGAGGTGCTGGTGTTGGCTCCATGACCAAGATCTATGGAAGTCGCCAGAGGAACGGCGTGTGCCCTGCCCATTACAGTGTAGGATCCAAAAATGTGGCTCGTAAGGTGCTGCAGGCCCTCGAGCTGCTCAAGATGATTGAGAAGGATCCCAATGGGTGAGTGCCTCTATTAATTATATCCATGAGATAAGATCTTAAATTTAAAATTAGAAATGTTTATACATTCGTTTGTTAAAACATAGCCTGTTTGAGTGGCAAGTAACTCTTCACAAGCACACAATTGTAAAATTGCATGTGGAGTCAAACTGACTGCACGACTCAGTTGGCATTTATGTGATGTGTGTTTTGGGGCTAAGGTTTGCAAAGAGTAGTCGACACCTTTCTCTGCACACGTGGTCACTCACTCTTGAATTACTGCTGTTTTCATCTTTGAAGAACCATGATGTTAAAGCGACCTGTTAATGTGATGCTGCATAAGTAAAATCTTTAAACACTTGAGCTTGAGTGTTTGCTTAGAGTCTGCAATAAAGATGTAATCACTGTAACGAGAGGAGTAATTGGATGGCTTGGTTTTTATTCGGTTCAAGCGGGCAGGAAAATGAAATTCCATTTTGAATTGCCTCCCTTTTGTGGTTGATATTGAGAGAATTTTTTTACCAGTGTTTATGGATGGAATATTGATGTGTGGCTTTTCCTGACTGACACTGTGGTCAATGTGGTGTGAAGAAGTGGTTGTTATAGGTGTATGCATTTTCTGTATGCTTTGACTAAATAATGTTGGTTGATGTATTCTGCTGCCTGTCTTTCCTGTTCTTAATTTTTGCTGTTCTCCTTTTCTTTCAGTGGTCGCAGACTGACCTCCCAGGGAACCAGAGATCTGGATAGAATTGCTGGCCAGGTGAGAAACTAACCTTTCTTTACTGATAGTGTTGGCATGCATACATGAAAATAACTTGATTATTTGAGTACTTGGATTTTAGAAAAAGTCTAGGCAAAACCATACATAAAGGCCTTTTCTCAATTATCTGAGTTGTTTTACTACTTGGGTTATTACATGTTCTTCGCTGTGTCATCTGTGTTCAGTAGTGCCATGTGCTGTTGTGTGGATCAGCTGATGCAGTGTACTACTAAAGTGTCTGTTGTGGGCAGTTCTACAATGGAATAAGACTAAACCCATTTTAAATATTAAAAAGTAAAATTTATTGTAGCACCTTTTCACAGAGCAAGGTCAGAAAGTGCTTTACTGGAATAAAGGTGTTCAGAAGAAGACGACTTAAGTATTAATTAGTTAGTATACCACTTTACTATGCAGTGTATAATACTTCTATAATCCCATAGAGTGACATCAGATGTTTTTGAAAATATGCCCCATGATATACAGTCTTACGAAGTATATTAATTTAACTTTTTCCTCATAGTCTAGTTTAAAAAAATAGAGAATTGCAGTAAATTGTAATATCGAATTGCAATACTTGTAGAATCACAATACTTAAAAATCGCCATTCTTATCGAATTAACACCCAAGTATCAGTATAGAATCAAATCGAGAGATAAGAATATCACCACAGCCCTACAGTGATAAATGCTTTTATAATAGTGTACCCAGAACTGCATGAGCATGTTGCCTACTGTTATGTGCATTTACTCATACAGTAATGTGTCCTGTATGTCTTATATTTTAACATTGTGGACTCATCGCCTGTGATACAGAGGGCCAAGCCTTACAAACTGAAGTAATTAAGGTTGACAGAACACAACGGGAGGGGTGCAGAAACTGGTTGTAACAAACATTTTTTAAAAGATGTTGATTTCACAAGGACAGTGTCATTTGTAGTGAGTCTGTTGTGGTTTCTGAAACGGACAAGTCCATTTACTGATCCTCTGTGCGAATACTAATGAGCAGACATGGCATCTGCACTGATACTGTTATGCACTTGATCTGTTTCTTGCCTCAAATCCTCCACAGCTTAACACAAAATTGTATTGTACGAAAAAGTTGTTTTAAAAAGAAAACAGATTTGCCGTCCCCCGTTTAACACTTTCATTGTGCTTCACTACTTCTCTGCAACCAACTTGCCACACGTCTTTTAACACATTTCGTTGCATTTGGTTCAACTTTGTAACCAGTGTAAAGATTCAAAAGTCAAATGACATATTAAGCGACACTTAAGCCTTTAATAGTACATTTAAGAGCTTAAACTCAGTGTGGTGTGATTGTGACCTTAGATAATGTTCTGTCATGACATCTGCAGTAAGGGAAATATCTTAAATGTAGCCTGGATCTGTGTTGTGCATTTTTCACTGGCTGCCATAAACAGTTTGGTGGCTGAGAATTGAATCCCACCAGACCCCTCTTACCTGTGACTCCACTCGTTTCCTACTGTCTCAAAAATGAAAAAACACAAAGGGGTGTGGACTTCCCACTGCTTTAAATGGTCACCATTGTGCTGAGCGGCTTTAGTATGTGTGGCACAGCCCGCTCTAACCTGCTAGAATTTAAATTGTCTGGTATCAGGCTACCGAGCTGTTGAATGAATATCATCACAGCCTCATGCTGGACAGGCAAAGGTTGTTTTTTGCAGTGACTGGCTGCGTGGGACACACTGTGGCATTTTCTGTTACGTTCAGACACACTCGGGGTGGTGCCTTAAGCGTGTGTGATCACAGAAATACCATCCCTTTGCTCTGATGCGACACCTCGTCTGTTGCGGGAGTACAGGGCCCCAGAGTCACTTCAGCATGCGAGGCTTTTTAAAGGCACTTGTCCTTGGGCAAATGTTCCTCTGGCAGCCAAGTGAGTTATGTGTCTTGTGTGGCACACTACGGACATTGTTTGTTTCGCCTTCACTAAAAAACAAATCGCAGTTGGGCCTTGTCAAAAATCAGGAGAGGCAGCAATGTTGTGATAATCCAAGGGTAAAAGGGGTAAACATGTGGAGGGAATTTCACGCTTGGCGAGTCTGCCGTATGGCATCAGTTTTCTCCTTGTTTACCCATGCTAATGAGCAGTATGCAGATGAGCAGACCTGGGCCCAGCCCCGCCTACCTGCTGCACAAAACTGGCACAAAGCATGTTGGTGCGGCTCCGCTTCCTCCTGACGAAGCCCCCCTTGTGTGTTGTAGATTCTGATGGCTTTTTAACAGATTGATGCATTTTCCCTTGCAAGCGCACTTTCTTCCATGTACTGTCAGAATATTCATAGTGTTTTTGGCATCAGCTGAAACACACTTTCTCCTCCAAACCGTGTTCACTCAAGTCCCCATGAAATTGCATTTTGATAGCATCTTACCTCCTTAAGTTGCACATTTCCTGTTCAAACACAATATTGCGGCAGGCCCTAATGTGGTGAGAAATTTTCAAGTAAACAGTAAACCAGTAGAATATTAAACAGATGGGAGGTTTTATTTGATTGTGATTGATACAAATGAGTTTTAATAGTTGGGATCATTTGCGCCAACAGTGGCAGCAAAATGAAACCATTAAAATGCTATTTTTTCCCCACAGCAATTGGATGCCGATTTGAGGACAAGTTTTCAAAGACTACAACACCTTGACTGTTCTTACACTTATGAATTTACCTCATGTTGTTTTCTTGTGTTTTTCACAGGTCGCAGCTGCAAACAAGAAAACTGTTTAATAAATCTTTTTTTGGAGAAAGTCAAATGCTGTGTGCTCTTTGTTTTTAACTTGTGTGAACAATGAAGATGAACCTGAGGGCGTTAATGGTCTGCTCAGTATTTTGAATTACTCTGCTCACCTTGTCTGACAAAGAAATTGCTTGAATGGGTCTTTGTGCTCATATTTCACGGGAGTTGTTGAAGTTAAGCCAAATTTATTGGCCAAGGGGAGATTTTAAAGGGCGCGATAGTTGACCTGATCAGTTATTTTCTGCTAAAGTGAACACTTGAAATTCAGCTGGCAAGAGGGCGGCAAGATACCGCATGAAATCATCCTTAGCTGGTTTCTGGCCGCCTGGTTTAAATGTCATTTAGTGGAAAGGGCAGTAAATGGCCACTGGTTTTTCTCAGATCTTCATATCCTGTAACCAGCAAAAGCTCACCACAGGGTGCAGTTTCATTAAGCAGTTTGAAAAGGCTTCCTGGGAGCTGCTCCATCAGGGAGCCAATGCAGCCTGTCATCAGTGGCCAAACGCTGTCTCCTGTCACAATACTTAGCTCCCATTTTAATCTTTTTTTTCCTCTACTGCTATGTTCATGTATCAGATGGAGTTTGTTCAGATTGATCCACGATACCATGACAACCAAGGAAAATTGTTCAGTTAATAAAGGCAGATGATTACATTTCCATAATCAACACAGTTGACAGTTCAATAGCTGCTAAGGAATGATGTCATGATTTAGCTGTTTCATTTGGGGCCACAGTGCCACCTAGAGACTCAAACTGCTAACAGCAGCCTAAACAAACTTGACAATGTTAATGACATTGAACAAATACTGTACAGTTAGTTTTTTAACATGGTCACTGATAAGATTACTGGGATGTTATGAAAAACTCAAGAAATGAACCCTGTATTCATAAATGTACGCGGGTGATGTGTCATTCATCTAAAGCTGGCCATTACTGCCACTTCAGGTGTGCCTAATTTGTCCCATTAAGCCTAGATAGTAAATGACCTCACAGGTGGATTTAAAAACAGCCCTTTTTAAAATCAATGGCTTTGAAATAATGGGGTTCCAGCTTGGTCAAGCAAATATAATTTCTCACTCTTTTCTAAGGAGTCGCACTGGCACATTTTTTTGCACTGAGCTCAATCAGTGGAAGCACTTGAGTGATTTAATTTGGCGGTGCTTCTGAGATCCTGCAGAGGGTGCCAAAGCCTATAGAATATCTATCAGGCTATATGTGCACTTTGGGGTGATTGCCTTAGAGGAGCCTGATCATGCACTAGAAGCAATAACACTTATTAGTCTAATGGCTACAGTCTGTTTCAGAGGAATAGTGGAAGTCTGTTGTTATAAACAGATGCAGTGTGTTAAAAAGCCCGACATTTTTCCAGTGTAATTTGAGGTGCAGATGTGTGCGTACAGTTGTAAGAGTTCATTTCTATCGGCAGTGTTTTCCAAATTTGTTAAACTCCAACATTATGTGCAACACACAACACTCCTCAGATTGTGTTTATTGTAACAGCTTCAGGAGCTTCCACAGAGAAGTGTAATGTGTCGGGCCAATTGACTGTAAAACATCCAATCTGTTTTTTCTCATTTTCAATTTGGGCCAGCGGAGCTTCATGAGCTGGCTCTTTCCTTTTTTTTGTCAACTCGCCTTGAGGCAACAAAACTACAAGCACAACCAAATGAGAAGAGCAGGGGGAAAGTGCAGTGCACTGTTCACATATATCTGTGTCCCCTTTGAGATAATACAGATTGCTTTTATATTGTTGACTCAATTCATGTCCAGATTTGAAGAACAATAACCAGAAGGCATTGTTTGCTGACAGAGCTGAGCTGTTGTATGCAGCCTGCTGTGCTCACTGTGTGTGTGTGTGTGTGCAAGCTTATACTTTGGTCCTGTGTTTGCAAGATATTTTGTGTTGCAGATCCCTGGACAATGAGCCTGCTGTGCCAGGCAGTCTGTCATCCACTGTATGTGTTTGTGTACAGTACACACCTCATGTGATGCAGTGTGCTGCACTGCTCCGTCCAACTGAGCACACGGCTGTCTAATCTATCATGTCAATCACAATAGTCTCCATCAATTATTCTGCACGTCTCTCAGGAAATATTAAACTCTGGTCTTATTATACACCCTGTCTCTTACTCATCTCCATCATCCTGTCCTCCGTACGTCCGCTTTGCTTTTTCATTTTGAATACCAGCTGTTTCAGAACACCTGAACCCATCGTCTCACCCTCCCCTGGCCCATCCCTCTCTCCCTCCCCCTTTTTCCCCTTTATGATCCCTCTTTTTCTTCTACCCTGTAATTTGGAAAAGAAGAGGATAAACATGTCCTTGAGAGGTAGAGAGCAATGTGTGGAATTCACCAGAGGAGGTCTGCCATGTTTGTTCACGCGCTACTGTTTTGACTTTGTGTGTGCTTGCTCACCTTTGTGTGCTTTGTGCATCCATATATGGCGTTAATTTGGTTTCAGCTCCAGTCAGTCAACTTGTTTGTGCACTGATTTGTCATTGTGTGCTGCGTAATTATCTGCAGGCTTCACTATAGCAATTACTGCTGTGGAACAATTACCACTTAAACAAATGCACATCCAAGTGGTTTGTTGTGCCGTGTGTTTGTGTGTGTGTGTGTGTGTATGTGTGGAGGTGGCTGCACCTACCCACTCTCCCAATTCTTTGGCAGCTCAGCTTGATCACACTGAGAATGGATGCAGACCTGCCTCTCACCTCCTCGGGGCTGGAAACAGCAGATAACTAAGAAATGTCTCCACTGCACAAGTCTCTCTAAAATAGAACCACTATCAGGAGAGCTCCTACACACACACACACACACACACACACATACACATTGTCAACCCACAGCTTCATGCCCTCTGGCATGTTTTCCCCAGAAGACAAGACATACCTCAGAAAGTTTCCCAGCATTCCCAGTCTCTGGCATACCAAGTTAACTGAGTTTTCTTTGGGAAAAGCTGGCAAAGATCCCACTGAATCTGTTTCTGGGTTAGCTGAGATAACATCAGCCCTTCCTGTCGCACAACACAATGCTTTCCTCAGACTACACTGCTTTCTTATCAAAAGCACGATCTTTTGTTTCTATTCAGTGTTTGTAGATTTCCAAAACCTTAGTCGCATTCAGTTTTGTGTTTAGATCTTTTTTTTGTACTGATCATATAAACTCAAGTACTGAGTTCTGTTCTTGTCTGTAGTCTGTAATAAAGCTTGAGTCTTCTTGTGCAAGCCAGTGGTTAAAGGGGATCTACGCCCATTCTCAAAATTCATCCTTCTTAGTTAGATGATCTAAGATGGCCCAAAAATATTAGTAAACATAAACAACTCTCCCAAATCCAAAAACGAGAGTTCTAAAATTTAAATTTATGTCATCAGGTATTAAGTCTGGAACTGCTTTATATAGACTGACTTGGGAAAGGCGTCACAGACAGTAGGTGAGGATCTGGTTAACTTAAGTCTGTAAGGGACCGACCACAAGAATCAAAGAGTTTTTCATTTTAAACATCAATCCAAGTTGTGAATATTGTCATGTGAAGCAGAGCTAATTCTTCTTCTTTTTTTTTTTTTAAATGGACACAGCTCTTCTCACGAACAATAGGACAGCCCCCGGAGCACAGCATGCACACCCACACATTTAATAATTTATTCAAACCTTTGAAACATGAGCAAATCACTTGGATTTCTTTCAAAAACATGGGGGAAAGGCAATGAGCAACCAATTTTTAAAATTATTTATATATATATATGTATGTATGTGTGTATGTATGTGTATATATATATATGTGTGTGTATATATGTATATATATATATATAATTTATATATATATATATATATAATTTATTTATTTTTTAAGTGAGTGAAAACTGTTTAACTATTTTTTAAAAAAGTATTTAAAATATTATTAATTTTGTAATTATATGCTATGTTATATGTTGTTGCTGTTTTTACTTTCCCATTTTTGTGCTGGTTTTCAGGTCATTTTTTGGTATTTTTTTTAAATAAACTTGTTAATTTATGAGTCATTTGTTATTAAGTTTATTGCATTCTTTCTATGTTTTTGACAGAAATCAAGAAAATTTGCCCAGGTTTTAAAGGGTTAGGCCAATGGGCTTCTTCAGGAATCTTTGTTGGTACTGTACTGCAGACTTGAAAAGCATTTTTCTCGTGATTCAGAAACAGTCATTATGTTATGTGATGTATTTTGGTTAATATTTGAAGAGCAAATCCAATATCAATATCACTACAAAAGTTAAGAATGTCCTCTTTCAGTGTGTTGGTGTCTGGATCCGGACTGGATGGGTGGCGGAGTACTAAGGGGGGAGCCATATTAATCACTTTGCTAACAATGGGGGTGTCGCTTCAACTTTGTTCCTGCTTAAATCGCCTACTGCTTAGACGTGATACTAACCTCTTTTATACAAAAACTGTGTTAGAGGGCCGCTATAAGGTCCCTGTCTTACACCACCTTTCATTTTAGCACAGAACCAAACAACAGCACCATTTTGCCACAGTAGGACCACAGTGGTCTCTTGTTCCTGTTTCGATGGCCGAACTTGAACTACCATTGGCAACATCATCTTTCCATGGTCTGCAACTCACAGCAACTGTTTTAACCCTTTGAAACCTGGATCACCATAACTTTTCCTATGCTGCATTAAGTTTCCCTTCGCAAGTATTTAATAGTACCTTTTATTAAAGACGGCATTACTAGCAATGTACCTGTCATGAACAGGCAGTGAAGACAGGGCCACGCACAGGCCCGACATTAAGGGCGCCGCCCATTTGACGTCTCTGCACGCCCAACTAACGTGCACGTTTTCAAACCGGTCACAGTGGAGCAACTATGTAAACAAACAAACAAACAAACAGAAAAAAATGGCAGTGGCAGTATTCTGTTTTAAGTTAAAATGGATATACAAAAATGGCTTAAAGCTGAGGACATAATCAGGTGAGAGAACTGCAGCAGCTGACGATCCTGAACCTGCAGCAGCTAGCCAATAAGTTGCACGTGTTGGCTCATTTTCACCTTTGAAAACCGTTTTCAGCGAAGACCTATGCTCTATCTGCGCAAAGCTAAGTCAACTCGGTTTTGAAGAAGACTTGACCCAGAAATGCAACGATGAGTGTAAGGACTGTGTGTGTGAAGGAGATCCCATTCCACAGCAAAACGGCGTCTCCAGCTTTTTTAGCTTTAAGGAGCGGAGCAGCACTGACTGGGAGGGTGAGTTGACTGTTTACATGTTTATCTCCTGTCTGCTGTTCGTTGCTGTACATTGTAGTGTTGTTTCTGTGTATTTTGCGTATTTGTTTGCCTGTGATCTGCTGGTTGGTCTAGTATAGGGCCTACGCAACTGTTGTTGTGGTGGGTTTTGGTGTGCAGTTAGCCGACGCGGCTTTACGCAATGTGAAGTTGTGCCACTTTACGCAGTCTTTCTTGTCATGCTGTTGCGTTGTTGTTCATTTGTGCCTACTTCTGTGCCTTCACGTAGCGCAGATGGTCATGCTGTTGTGTTGGTTTGTGCGTAATTACGCGCAGCATGTGTCTTCACTCACTGTTGTTGTTGGTCATACTCAGCCGTTTTTAGTGGTATTTGCGCTGCGTTTTCTAGAAATGAATGCTCTTGTTGCTGCTGTTGAGTTTAAAATGTGCATTTGTCGCGATGCTTTTGTGCCCCCCCCCATCTGAATCACATCCCCTCTCCCTGGCGCTGGGGCTGGCCACAGAGAGCACTCAGGGGAATGTGAAAATGGGAACATTTTCTGTTTCAGAACTGAAAACACTACAATAAAACAAAGCTCATTTGGGTTTTTAAAAGAAAGCAAATGAAATATGGCATCCATTTATTATCTATGTAGCTAAGTTTAAACTTGATTAAATCACAAGTTTGACTTCTCTGGCTTCTGGCTTTGTGAGAGAGAGAAGCTCATGTTTACAAATACTGATTAAGCTTTCCTAGACCCTGGAAATAATGTACTGGAATTCTTAATTGAGATTGCGTTCCCCTTTAAACCAACACAGCAGATGCAGTGTAAAGCCGTCCTATGGTGTGTTGATGCTGTGAGGCGAGGGTCAGCCCCAGTCTGCAGGAGTGTGTTTATAGAAATTAGTCTGAGGCCCAAAGGTCAGTGCTGTTTTAGCAGAGAGCTGGGTTGATGCCCTCTGCATTACAAGTCTGAGAAAACTCCTCAGCCACAAGAAGCCTGCTTTACACACTTATCTGTCCCAGGGGGTGTGTAAAAGCTGAGTGATGGATGGGTTTGTTTTTTTTTGTGTGTGTGGAAGAAATAATAAGTTTGACCTTGCTGACTTCCCGGATAGTTTAAAGGGTTTTATATACATCTGTCTACTGTATGTGTGTTGCTGTTCCTCTGTGTGCTGTCAGCGCTAATCCCTCATCTTGTGTTTGGCCTGAAAGCAGGTGGTGTAAACACGCACCGTGCTGCTCAGCCTGCCTGGCACCATGGGGCACTGTAGCGCTGCCCCACAGCAGGTGTGTATGTATGAGTGTGTGTGTAGGCGAAACACTAACCATGTGTCAGTGACTTTGGGGTCTCTGTGAGCTTTGTGTGTGTCTCCATAGCTTGTGGGTCTGAATCCCCTCCACCTGTCACAGAGGGTGGGGTGCAGAGGGAGGATGACAGGGCGCAGAACAGATGCTGGCTACAAAGCCAGATGAACTGACTGAATTGCACAGTGTGTCTTCTGTATGTGCGTGTCGGCCATATTCCTCCTATGATGTGCCTGTGCTTGTGTGTGTGCACCTTTAGATCAGAGCTTTCAAGTCATTCGTACTTTGATGCTGCGGCCCAGTGCCTTCTCCTGCACAGAACAAAAGAGTGACAGAGGGAGACAGCTAGACACCAGTGTGACACGAATGGCTGTGGAGATAGTTGACACAGTGACAGACTGAGATAGGGGGAAGTGTGTGTTTGTAGCTCTGTGCTTCATCAGTTCTCTATCTATCTCACAATCTCTCCCTATCTTCCCATGAGTCTGTGGGAGGGAGGAGGAATCTCCAAAGAAATGCCATGCAGAGGTGTCCGAAACTGACCAAGATATGTATGAACTCAACCAACAGAGCAGCCTGAACTCGCTTACCAAGCTCAGTATCTAAGACACCAGATTTCTCATCACCCACAGCCCTGTCAGGTCTCTTGCTGGTGTTACACTGTAGAGGCAATTTTGAGATTTAGTGCATTTGTGAGGAGAAAGCTGAGATTCTCTTGCGCATGCTCCATGTACAGTGATCGGATGAGCTAACCTTGCACTCTGTGGCCTTTTGCTGAGTTTCATGTCATGTTGGATTTACTGTAAACACGAGCGCCTGACTGGAAAACTGCTGCAGGCTCATGGCAGTAATGAGCCTGAGAAAACAGATTCCAGGATATTCAAATATCTAAATTGGTTTTCAATGTCTAAATTTAATGAAGTAATAAAATGGATAATTCATGGTGGGAAATTTCCAACTTGTAGCACTGAGATATTTCGTTTTTTTTACTAACAGATGCACTCGGCATGACTAACCCAGACACATTGCATTTTTTGCAAGGTTGGTCATGACCCTAGGGAAAGAAATGCCAGTCGGTCAGTCCAGCACTTCGGTCTCGGCTGAAAGATCTCAACAACTGTTTGAAGAATTGCAAGTGAAGTGCTATGAAATGTTTTACTGCCATTCATGGTCCCCAGAGGAAGAATCCCAATGAATCATTTGAAACACATCAGACTAGCACTTGAATTTGGAAGGCCTATAGTGTAGATAAGACACCAGATCTCTGTGTGTAAAACCACTGCGTGGGGAAATACCTAAATCATTACTACTTATAAATTGCAGTTAATACCCCAAAATTCTGACAGGTGACACTGTAAGCAGACAAATCATAGCAAGTACTTACCAATGAAGAAACAGACAAACATTTGACTCAAGTTTTCAAATTGTGTATACTACAAAAAAAAAGTTTCTAGTTGTTAATATTACGTCTGATCCCTCTCACACTTTTGAGGAATATCAGCATTTCACTCAGGAGATTTAGAGTCCAGTCTCAATAGAACAGGTTTAGGAACTCTTTTCATCTTCAGTCTGGCAACCTATTAAATTAGAGTATGGCTCCGTATATCATGGTCGAACACTGAATGTAATGATTAGTTTGTTGCAGTGTGTGATGGGATTTGTAGTGTTGGTAGCATCGTTTTGTTGATTTGTTAAATGTTTTGAATTTTTGTATTCATGTGTTTTGTATTTTCATATTTGTTTGTATTTATCAGGCCCTCAGAAACACTGCTCCTCCTTGCTTCCATTTTTTTCTTAATGGTCACTCGCAGTATTGCAGCCCAAAAGGCATTTTTCCCAAAGACCACCATTATAAAGGAGACTGCAAAACTATTGACAGGAGATCTCGAGCTGCCAAAGTTGTGACTCCATTTTTACTTTTTTTTTGTTTAATCTGCGAAAATTTTCTGTTAGTAAAACTTTCTCTTAAGCTGACAAAAGCGATTTCAAAAAATCTATTGAGGTCATCACAATGTAAAGTCCAGTAGCCAAGCGGGAGAAACATCACACGGTCACATACCTCGGAAATAAACCCAAAAGCTAGAAACTTTTTTGGGTGTGTATGTAAGGCGAGCAATTCCACTGAGCTAAATAGATACCATCTTTCTGCCCAGTAGCCTATATAGTCGTTATTGTACATCTACAGTTTTTATGTTGACGTTGTGGGATCCAAGACAAATTTCAAATTTGTTTTCTGTTTATGAAGAGAAATCTTAAAGACTTAATAATAAATTGTCTTAATGTATAAGATCCTGGATGAACCCCGTTCATGCTTTTATTAAGAGGGAGTTTCCACACGCTTAAGTTTCAAAATTCAAATATGTTTATTTAATTATAGAGAAAGTAAGATGGGGTGTCGGGATTTGAAAAGAGTTTCCTTTCAGCATAGTAAAGAGTTTGAGACTTACGAGAGTTAAAACAAGAAAACTTTTTCTGACTTCTCACCCTCATTCCTCCAGGACCCTTTCTCCTCCCGCTCCCTCCTCCAATCTAAACAATCCCTGACTCTCACTTCATCGCTCTAATGATCTCTCTCTTTCAACCTGCCTTTTGTATGTCTGTGTTCGCCCTCTTCCTGCTATCTCCCTTCCCCTATTACCCTTTATCCTTTATCCCTTAGTACCATTACTACCCTCTTACCCCTTCCCCCAGCCTCACCATTCGTTATCAGGGCTGAAACCTCTGAGCTTCTTGCTTTGCCTTTGTATCATGCTTTGCCTCAACTGAGAAAGGCTCTTTGCTTTCTGCAAATCCCTCCACATCTTTAAGTTATATCTTACATGGAAGCTAATGAAAATTAAGTTTTTTTATTAGAAACATTCCAATATATATTTAAGGAATGATGACAAATCATGAATGCATTCATAACAACACATGAAAAACAAAGAAAAAATCAAGTCAAGTCAATTTTATTTATAAAGCTCATTATCACAAAACACGGTTTGCCTCAGAGGACTTTACAGCAGACCCTCACATTGCCCAAGGACAAACTCCTGAAAAAGAACCCCTGAAATAGGGGGAAAAAAAACTGAGTACAAGTACCAGTATGATTAGTAAAATGTGATCAAGAAATGTCTCAGTAGGGTGTTAGGCAGTTGTGCATTCAGTGGATCAGTGCATGTTTAATAACTAACAGGACATCTTTCTTTTTAAGTGAATTATAAGAAGCTGTGATTAATCGCTGTGGCTGACAAAATTGCTATAATTATGTTATTTGTGTCATTTCTTTCGGTCATGACAACATTGTACTCACCCAAGAGATCTGGAAACATGGCAGTGTGGTTGTAGTGACGTCCAGCGGGGCAGGAAACATGATGGTCAGATGATCAGATGGGTTGTAAACAAGCCAACAGTCAGTGATTAAAAATACATACATATACTGCAGCGCCATGCTTACAATTTATTGATACTTGTTCTTGAGTATTTTAATTGTCGGCTACCCTATTTTTCCACTCAAATACATTTCAGAGGCAAACGTTTCACTGCACAACATGTATATTACAGCAGGAGTTACTTTGCAGATTAAGGTTTTACGTAAAAAATATGAGGTAATTTTTAATACAGTGTTAAAATTAAACTCCCCAGTAGCAGATAATGCAGTATTTTCAGTACTGTGGTCGCTGCTTGAAGTCCATTTGTAGTCTGAGTAGTGATGATCAGTCACGTTTTAGCGGCAGGTAAACAGTCCATGTGGAGAGGCGGAGCGCACTGGCTGAAATAGACAACTCACAACTAATCGGCTATTGTCTGAGGATGACTTATATTTATATGTGCTATCTGTTTATAGAGAGTAGCCAAAATAACCTGCACCGGCTCAGATATCCAATGACTACACCAGATTAAGCCTGCCCTCGCCCCCAGAGGCTTACTGTTGTGGGTTCTGAGATGGCATACACAACAATATTTAAGTAATCCCATCATATAACACTGAGAGAGACAATTCCCCTGAATAATGCGTACTTTTACTTCTTATATTGAAATCCCCCTTTTGCTAATCACACTTCTTTATTTTGTAAAAAAAATTAAATACAGGAATTTTACTTTTAATAAAGTTTTGCTTCTTTTACAGAAGTAAACAATGCGACTACTGCTTCCAGCAGTTTAGCCAGATTTAAAGGTTTTGTGTGCTTTAGTGTCATCTAGCGTTGTTGTTGCACAACTCTTGTCCTGTGTGCCAAGTGTGTGAGAGAGCTACAGTGGCAAATGTGAAAACGCAAATGGCCCTGTCAGGAGCCAGTGATTGCTTTGTGCATTCTCAGTTATGGCAGAGCAACGTGAAGGTGATTATACACTAATGAAAACAGACTTACAAATATATTTCTGCCCCCTTAGTCCTATGCACTGGACCTTTAAATGAATAGTTTTATATTGAGATCAAGCCAAAGCAAGTGCGCCCAGAAAGTATCTATTAATCCATCACTGCTCATGAAAACAGTGCGCACAAGTATGATATGTACTGTAGATCAAATATATATATGAAGGACAGTCTTTACACTGTGGCATTTGAGTTGTGAATTTATTATTATTATTTTCATTTTTTTCTGTCTTTAAATTTTGGCTACCTGGAAGCTGATTGCTTTTTTTCATACCAATACTTCCATACTCCATGATTCCAAAATAGCAAACCTACAGTGACTCCTCAGATGCATACTTGTGTGTGTGTGTGTGTGTATGTGTGTGTGTGTGTGTGTGTGTGTGTGTGTGTGTGTGTGTGTGTGTGTGTGTGTATAACTTTGGTGTGATTATCTTGTGACTTTCAAGCATGTCTCTCAATTGAATTTTGGAGAGTAACTAGATGAAGCTGCACGGATTCAGCTGGATGCTGTTGCATTGTACAAGATCAGCTGTAGCTGCTGTTTGCTGCGCTTTCATTCATGACATTGAACCCAGGTGTGTTGTGTGTTGTGCATACACATGTAAGTGTACAAGTGTGTTTGCGGCATAGGGGTTGCAGAGGTTAGGGAACTCATTTCAGGCTGCTGTTAGTGTGCTATACTTGTCTTTTACACACAGTGACCTCCATGGCTCAATCTAATGTCCTCATCCCTCCCTCTGGACAAATTCCAATATGTCCTTATTTTCTCTCAAACTCCTTGCTGTCTTCCTATGTCTCCTCTCTATTGTCCAGTCTCTGCTCATTCTCCACACTCCTGTGCAACCTCTATATCCATGCTTTATTCTTGCTATATTATTCTTATGGTTTCCTTTGACTTACCTGATTTTTTTCCCCACTCAGTGGCTGAATGTCTGTGTCTGTATTTTCTATTTTTCATCCTTTGACACTCATTTAAAGCACACAGTTGTTTAAATAAATATGCGCCCTTGGACTCAGGAAACCTTCAGTCTGTCAGTGGGCTTTTGTTTCTGTATCTAACCTCCCTGAAGAGATAAACTTGCCTATCCTTCACTGTTGCCAATGGGCTACTGTCTTCCTTGTGCATATCTGTGTGTGTGTGTGTGTGTGTGTGTGTGTGTGTGTGTGTGTGTGTGTGTGTGTGTGTGTGTGTGTGTAGGTGAGGAGAGACAGGGAAAGTGTGTCTTGTTTGTGTGAGAGAAAATCCTAGACACTGCGCGTGTTAATGCGTGCGTGCAAAAACAGTGTGACAGAGAGGTGAGGTAGTGTTAGCAGAAATCTTATTAACTGCTGAGCTGCTTTCAAAGCCTCCTCTTCTCTTTACCCACAGTTCTCCGTCAAAACATCTCCTGAGAAACTTCTTCTGCCAGGAATAAATGGTGTTTTTTTCAGCCAGTGCAAATGCAGATTTTGCACATTTCTGCACATTTCACAAAAAATAAACATTATTTTCCAATTATACATAATGACTCCAGATACAGCATTTTGCAGTTGTGCGGATTTGTGAGCCATGATTAGGTGCCATTTGGGACCTGTTGGATTCATGACTTCAGGGTGAGAGAGAAGCTCAGAGCAAACACTGCATTTGACCGACAGCAGTCATAGAAATTGTGCTGTTCCTCTGTGGAAATCCAGGCACACACTACAGGGACCCATCCACTGAGAGAGCATTTAATTTGACGACCAGGTCCTGCTGTGGCAGAGGTTTGGTACAACATTAGGCTAACATTATGCACTAGCCTGCGGGCGTGCCGAATGCGGGCAGGCAGCAAATCATAGGGTCATGCCTCTCTGGGTCCTGATAAAGAAATTGTTCTGCTGGTTTCTCTCAGTCTCATTTTCTCTTCTCATTATTTCATTTTTTTCATTTTCCATTACACAGTTTTTCTCTCCCCCTCCCCCCGTCTCTCTCTTTTACCCATCTGGCTGTTCTAGCTGAGGTCAATACCCACCACTCTGCTGTAGCACCAGGACACAGGAATCTCATGAATAGCAATGTACCAAACTGTCGCCCTCCTGACATTTAGAAAGTGTGTAAAATTGAAGTTCATTTCAGTATTTTGATTTTGATGTAAAACTTTGAATAACTTACAAAGACAAGATAATTCAGTTCAAACTGATAGATGTTATTAATCTTTGTAAATATACATTAATTCTAAATTTGATGCCTGTAACACGTTAAAAAAAAAAGCTGAGATGGGGCATGTTTACATCTGTTGTAAATTACCTTTTCATTTAGCAACATTCAGAGAGTGTTAAGGAACGGAGGTAACTAATCGTCAAAGATTTGAAAATGAAATTATTTCCCATTCTTGCTTTATAAAGTTCCTCAGTTCCTCAACAGTCCGAGGTCTCCTTTGTCGTATTTTGTGGTTCATAATACACCACACATTTTCTTTTCTTTGTGCCTTTCCATACTTGTTGTGTTAACAAAACCGCATTGACAAAGACTAAAGCTAAAGATATTTCCTGTATACTTATTATTTTATCTTAGTTAGTTCTGTAAGTAAACATCGTTAAAAGTTTTCTTTTTTTTTAATATTCTGTAAGTCAGATATTTTTATTTCAGTAAACCAAAATGTGTTTTTTTTTTTTCATCACACTTAGTTTTAATTTTTACTTTCGGTTAACTAGCCTATAATAACCTTGCTTTTCAGTGCACTGCAGCAAGTGTCCTTTAAAGACAGCTATGTAGACAAACCTTGCATGCTTATCAGAAGTGTGTGTATCTCTGCTTTTTGTAGCATAGTGTAGACTGTTACACACAACTGATCATCTCTTTGAGCCACTGTCTGTCTGTTCTTCCAAATATGCTGAACTTCAAGGTCTGGCCTCCTCAAAGGTCAGCCGGAGTTTATTCACATGAATCTTGTCTGGCTCATTAGCGCTTGTGTGTGTGTGTGTGTGTGTGTGTGTGTGTGTGTGTGTGTGTGTGTGTGTGTGTGTGTGTGTGTGTGTGTGTGTGTGTGTGTCTGAGTGCGTGTGTGCGTGTGGGGGCACCTTTGTGTCTGAGAGAGAACACTAGGTGTCTTTGAGACGGACGTGATCTAGTTTCACACCATTTTGCAGCCCTTCCCGCGAAGATTATTCCACCAGGCCCGTCCTCTCTATCTTCTACTTTTGCCCAAAATTGCTTTACCGACTTTCCTCTTCCTCAATTCTCCCCACATTTACTCTCACTCTCCTCACTTTGTTGCTGTCTAACTTTGCTTCCTCCTTTCTGCCTCTTAGCCCCCATCATACACCCACCCACCCACCCGGGTTCCTTTTTTTTCTCTCTCTACTCAGCTGGTGGGCCAGCCAGGAGGCAGTGCATGCCGTTTGAGGAGCATAATCTGCTCTTTCTCCCCTTCCCATTTCCATTTCAATCCTCTGTTCACAGCTGGAACCAAGGCGCTCTGCATGCAGATGAGCAAGACTTGACTTTTTCTAGAACGTACATTTCAGACAGAGATGGGCAGGAGAGAGTGAGGAAGAGGTGGAGGAAGTGAGAGAAAGAGAGAGGGGGGGGGGCAGAGGTAGAAAAATGAAAGATTATGTGATAAAGCAAAGCAACAGTTGCTGACAGGAGGAAACAATTCAATTCCACTTCATTGTCATTCAACCTTACACAAGTGCGCAGAGGAAGATGAATCGCTTTTGCGGGTCACAACACCCTCTAAACAAGAACAAAAGCGAGACAAAATGACAAGAAAACTCAGCCCGTCAGTCAAACAGGTCATGGCACAATCAAAGTAAAACAAAGTAGTAGTAAAAAAAGACTTGTTGTGTGTCCAATGTAAAAGCAACTTGGATTGTTGTTTTTTTTTTAAATTCATTCTATTGTAAGTAAAAGTAACACTGATCACATCAGTAATAAAGACAGGATTTATCAACAGTAATTTTAAGAACAAATACCACACATTGTCATTAAAAATTCAGAATGTTTTCATGCTGAAGTATCTCAATGTGACCTTGTGCAAATTCAAAATCTGCTTATAATAATTAAGTAGAGATTACAACACGACTGTGTTGTAAAAAGCATGGAGGACAGTTTTATCCCTGTGTTCTTTGTAATTCAAACTGCTTGGAGGCTTCTGTCTTCATAATGATTTATTAATCGGTGTTGTGCAGAGTTACACAAAGCTGAGTCACTCCCTGAACAGCCTTGTCAATAAACCAAAAATACAAAGATTCGGTTTCATACTCTTCCTTCTTGTGCGCCTTGTGACACATTAATAATACCTCTGTTCATCTCTGCCAGCGGTCAAGTGCTTTGTCACCCTCCCTCATATCCTGACAGTGATGACAAATGACCACGAGGTCATCACGCCGCTGTTGATGACATCATAGCTCTGTGTAGCGGTAGAAGCTGAGTCATATTGGGCTGATGATCTCTGAATATGGATGATTGTTTTGGACTTTGGCGCAGTCACATGATCTGCCTGCAGCATCCATTATAAGAGTGGGTAGATACAAACACACTCTGGAACATACACACTAATTGATGTTATTTTTGTGGGACGGGGCCCCTAATGCACTCTGTTCAAGTGCTGTGTAGCCTGCCACTCGAGTTACAGTCGAATCCCATTTATGGGGAAAAACCATCTGCTGCCAATTGATTACAAAAACTGATATTGATTTGAACGGGCAAGCTGGGCAGCAGAAGTAATTCACTCATAAGGAGGCAATGAGGCGTAGCAAAATCTGTTGACCACTTAATATGGCTGTTTAATCTTTAATGTCATTGTCCACTCCTTGAATTCATTATTCTCTCTCTTAAAATAACATCTAATAAAAAGGCATACCCCCTGTCTGTGTGGGTGAATCAGCTAGAAATTGATGTCACTGAAAGTTGCTCTCCACACGTGGGTGGCTCCACGTTCTGCCACAGCGGTGTGATAAACAGCCTTGCTGCCTGACTAACTCCCAGTTGCAGTGCACAACAGAACTGCATTAAATTTCGTCATGCCAAGCGGTCTGCCCGGCCCGGCAGGCCAAGCAAGACAAACAGCACGGCCGGTCAGAGGGGGCCCGCCGGCTTGCAAGTGCTCACTTTTGCTTTTATTGACAGAATCTTCTCTTTCGGCCGTTTGCCTTCCGCTTTCTCTTGCTCCATCTCCTGCCCCGGGTCGATCCGCTGCACTGAAACACATCAGTCTCTCCCCTCTCTTTCCCTTTGCTCAGTGTTTTGATCCTGGCTGTACTCACATTATCCCTGCTGTCTCTCACTCTCACTCCACCCTTAAAACATCTTAGCAACCACTGTCTTCTTTCCTGCCCTTCATCCTCCTGTAACACTAATTGACTCTCCACACCTCTGACAGCCACCTTCTGCTGTCTTTCTTCCTAATCTCTCTTATTTTTTATACCCTCTCCATGTCCCATTTACCCTTGCATCCCCCACCACCACCCCACCCCACTCCCAATCTTAATGCCCTCCCATGGAGTCACAGAAGTCTGTATCGATGGCAACACTTGGCCACGGTGCATGAGCGTGTGTCACGGTTCCTCAGCCCCCACTACACAGTCATTGTGGCTGTAATGCCATAATTACCCCCCATTAGGGGCAAGAGAGTGAGTTTCAAAGTGAGAGAGATGGGGGGAGGGAGGGGAGTGGATGTGAGGAGAGGTGGATGAGGGAGAGATGATTGAGGGAGAAGATGTTGGAGTTTGACAGAAGAAGTAAAAGGGCAAAAGATGTTTGAGAAACAAATGTACTGGTCAGTAGATCATTGGGATTGGTATCTTTGGTGTGTGTGTGTGTGTGTGTGTGAGAGAGAGAGGGAGAGAGGGAAAGAGACTGCCTGGGTCCGTGCGTCTCGGGGGACGGTCTGTTCTTGGGCCCTGTGGTGGGGGGGCCCACAGATGCAGAGATGTTAATGGTTCAGGCCTCATTGGACACACACAGATGGGTCCCTCACTTTGGTTGCAGCAGGAACACACAGGTGGAAAAGCAGATCAGGCAGCATGTTTGAGGCACAGAGACAAATACAGTCAGACACTCGGATAATGAGCTGCTGACCTGATTGCAGTGTTGGGAGGGTGACTGTTAAAACGTATTTTACTAAAGATTACAGAGTGCATGCATGCCCTAAAAAGCAATTTGTAACATATTCTATTAGACGACTCAAAAAAGTAACCTATTCTAAATATTTTGAATTACTTTTCTTAAAATCATCCTGCAGATGTCATTTGTGTGCGTTTTATATGCCATGCCAAAACACACACTCCCCACTGTGTCCTGTCTGTGTACCTCCTCTGCATTGTCTTGTGGTAGGTGCACTGTGCACAGTTTTTTTTTTAAGTGTAATCTGTTTAAAGTCTGTGAGAAATGTTATATTGCTTATTTTATTTGTATCCCCATTAGGCACTACCAGGGTAACAACTGCTCTGCCTTTACACAAGTAAACGTTACATCATCATGTAAAACAAACATATAATTAAAAATCCAAGAAGAAAGCAGGCAAAGTTCAAAATAAACACCAAAAAACAATCAGTAAATCAACAAGTAATTACAACAATGACAAGCGTGGTCATTGTATCTTAATAGTCAGTAAAACATCCGATACAGCTTAAGAAAACAGTACTACTAAAACAGCAAATGTAGTGACTGCGGGAAAAAAATAAAAAGACCAGGAGAATTTCTCATTAATGATACTATAGTAATGTATTATGTGACAAACATGTCCTATTTGAGAGGAAATGAATTAATTTAAAACCAAGTCCTTGCTATGTCCACATTCAATCTGTTAAATATGCACTTCTGGTACATCATGCAAACAAAACAAGTAGATGTGTGCTTAAATGGAGATGTAGCCACTTAAAAATGGGAGAGTACTTCCTATCTTTCTGTCTCTGTTTGTACTTTAAAATAGAAAACTCACGCTTCATGTTGTGATATTTACTAGAAATGACATACATCACTTACCAGAAACTTGCTGGTGATCGCCACCTGCAGCCAATTGTTAACTTTTTTAGGTTTTTGCAGTTAAATGAAGAAGTGTCAGGTAGAATGTTCCTCACTTCAGTCTAATAAATCAGCCATTCTTTGTCCACTACAGAAATAAATAGACACCAGGTGTCTGACTAAAGTTCAGCTCAAAACGGCAGTGCTGTGTGGCTTGAGCCAGTTGGAACATTTCAAGATAGAAAACAATTCCAACAAACTGATGCTTGCTTGAATCACATTCATAAAGTAATCCCTTCAATTCATCTATTTTTAAATCAATTGCGGTCAGAGTGTCACCAATTTAATTTGTAACAGAATACAGTTACTCATATTTTGTATGTCAAAAACGTAATTTAGTTATTTGTATTCTGTTATTCCCCAACTTTGCTTGATTGTGATTAAAAATATCTGCAAAAATCATAAAAATACTGATATATTTTGCATCTACTTTCACTGATTTAGAACTTTGGCCTCAAATTATATTTTAAGAAGAGAACATGATAGTTAGAGAAATCTGTTAAATAACACCTGCTGAGCATCTCATGCTGAGCACCTAATTTTGGATGAAAACCATACTCTTGTTAGGGTGAATATGTACAATATGTTTGACTGGTTAGTGGTTACACAAGCGTGTGTGTGCATATTTAAACATGTACACTGCAAAAGGGCTTTTAAGTTGCAGGATAACATTGCTTTGGGTCACATCTGCAAACCCAGCCGGATAGTGTAAACATGCAAATAAGAATGTGCTCACTCACATAACTACACCATTTAAGTTTGACAG
This sequence comes from Plectropomus leopardus, assembly GCF_026936395.1. Taxonomy (NCBI): domain Eukaryota; kingdom Metazoa; phylum Chordata; class Actinopteri; order Perciformes; family Serranidae; genus Plectropomus; species Plectropomus leopardus. Next base: position 22,965,359 of record NC_142186.1, read on the forward strand.
AGGTGGTAACACTTTCATATTCCTATTGTAACCCCCGGGCGGACATGGAGAAAATGCAATAGCCTGCAATTCATTCAGTGGTGAAGGATGATTAATATTCTATAAAAAAGCTTTATGTATTCATATTCAAAGCCTGCGGGTTTGAGTGCAGAGCAGACGCCAACGTTGAGTTGGTGTATGCACGATAAAGTCCACACAGCCCAGCAGGCATGGAGGATTTTGTGTGTGTGTGTGTGTGTGTGTGTGTGTGTGTGTGTGTGTGTGTGTGTGTGTGTGTGTGTGTATGTGTGTGTGGTATGTTTGTAAGCAACAGAAAGTGCAGTGCAGAGACGTTGGAGACTTTGAAGCAAAGAGCTGATTCCTAATTAATTTTCCTCTGAAAGCTACATTTACATGCATTACAGAAAAAGACGTCTGAAGAAAAGCCAACTGTAGTTCAAGAGCATAAAAGAGTAAGCTGCAGAAAAATATAATATAAAATTATTCATTTAGAGTTTTGGAGAAAAGTTATATTTATATGGTGTTGCTCTTGAAACTCATTAAACTAATTTAACTGTTCATTCTTTTACTTTTAGACCCAACCTAATTCTTTCAAAAATATAAGCTTCCATTTGTAGTTTCATATAAGATTGTGGCTGGCAAAATACACTGAGGACATTAAGGAATTAAGTAATAAGATCAGTTTTAATTTCTGCACCCAACATAGCATGAAATTAATTAACTGGGGATTAAGATTCAATTTGAAATAGCCACTCTTTAAAATGATGCTTGTGGTAGTCTGCCTCTCAATTTTCTCTTTTGGGACAATCTTCCCTTATATTAACTTTTTTTTGTGCTTGCCCAGCATTTTTTGACAGAATGAAGTTCATGTTTATGTTCATACTTAATTGTTTGATTAAGGTGGAAATCACAGCATCACAACTTATATTTATGATACCAGTTTAGTCCATTAAAAGTGGGACATGAACCTTTGAACAACTGCAAACAGAGATAATGTAGTAACTGTATTTTCAATTTCATTACTAATCAGTGATAAATTAACTGTGACCAGTGGTCAAATGTAATTAAATACATTTACCAAAGTACAGTGCTTAAGTACAATTTTAACATACTTGTACTTAAGTATCTCTGTTTTATGCTACGTTATACTTCTGCTCTACCACATCTCAAAGGGAAACATTTTACTTTTTACTCCACTATATTTATTTGACACTTAGTTAATTTTCTAAATAAAACCTATGATGTAATGCAGTACTGTACTACTAATTGACAAAAAGCAATAAAATGTTCTTACATGTTTTTGTGATTCTGCAGAAGGAGTACTTTAACTTTTAGTACTTTAAGTACATTTTGCAGATAATACTAATGTAATTTTACTTAAAGGAAACTTCATGCACAAAATGACAATTTGTGTATCAGTTACTCACCCTGTTTAACCTTAAATTTCTTAAGAAAAAAAAAATTGTTTTTACATTCCTCCACAGTGCACGGGGAATCCAAAAAAGTCTTGATGAATTTCAGTAAAACAGCAAAACTATATCAAAACATCAGTTTACAAACTCTCACACAAGATGTGCAGAATAAGTGCAAATCAAGTTTCATGAACTCAGTATGTTCAGAACTTCTGAAATGCCTGCAGTTTCACTAAAACCTTATCATTTAAAACACTTCTGAATAGAAGTTGCAAATTGGAGTGCACTCCATGTAACAGAGTTCAAATGCACACGCGTAACCAAGCACACTGCATGTTCATACCAGACTGTTTATGCATTTTTTACTCCAATTCACTAATAATTTTCTGTTTGTGGATTCCTCCTTCATTGTGGAGGCTTGCAAGAAAAACAAACGTTTTCTTCACAGCATCAACATAACATGGTCTGAGTGATTAATAAATAAATGGTCATTTTGTGGGTCAACTATTCATAAAGTGACATTTTGAATCTAGGACTTCTATTTTAAGACGGTGGTTTGTACTTTTGCCGAAGTGAGGGTCTGAGTACTTTTTCCACCACTGACAGTTTCCAGTAATGAAAGTAGATTTCCTGGTATTGATTAGGCCCTACCTACCTGAAAAAATTCATCACAAATTTATTTTCATAGTACTAAAATGGATGGCAAGTTGTTTTGACACTGATGTAACAAAAAAAAAAAAAAAGGAATTTGTAGGAACAAAACATGCAAAACAGCGGGTAAGTCTTTGAAGAACAGTGAAACACAAAGGTGATTTTTTGTGGATTATAGCTGTTTTCCTCACAGGCCTCCCAGGACAAATAACACAGAACAAATTTCAATAGAATAAATAGAATTCTAAAACGCATTATTTGGGCTGCACCGAAAATGATATTCTGCGAGGCTTGGGAACGTCTCTATGACAATGAATTAGTGAGTGACTTGAGGGGATCAGACAATTTTTGTTTGAGATATTAGGCGACATGAGTTTTAGTGGAATGCAGGGCTTACAGCTGTGAATGAGAAAACGTCCCCATATCCCAGTTTAATCATGGCTTTTTGTCAGAGTGTTGTAGGAGGGGTTTCATTAGTCATTGTCTACGGAGCCGCTCCAGGATTTGGCTATAGATTACATTATCACTACAATTTGCCTTTCTTTGCTTCCCAGTTCAGGAACTCGCAAATAAAAACTAAGTTGTAAACTAAAGTAATGCAGAGGTGTGCACTCCAGTCACATGACTTGAGTGACTCAAGTCAGACTCAAGTAACAAATTTGATGACTTTAGACTTGACAACTTGAAAAGACTTGCAACTTGATGTTAATAACTGAATTCACTTGAACTTAAGCCTTTTGACTTAAAAATACTTGATGTTTCCCCAAACCCAGAGATTAAAAACAAAATTGCAAGGGAGAACTATGAAGAACTAGTGTTATACTGTGCCTGTTGAAAAAAATGATACCATAAATAATTTCTTTTGTGCTGAACCAAAAAAAGGATTAAGATTCTGCAAAACATGCTGGTCAATAATAACAGACAAAGATGCAACAACTCTCAGTTTAAGGCTAATATATATTCTGTTTACGCACAAAGAAAGATAAAAGTCACTGTCTTCATACTTCCATTCATCCTTTAATAGCGGAAACACCAATAGATGCCACTACAAGGCAGAGTCAAAAGCTTCAAACATCAACACACATGGCGACTGTTGAGGAGGTCATAATAATCTACCTTTTCATGGAGGCAGCGTTATAGACAGCATTGGTCTGAGAGGCCATTAAATACACTGTGACATGTGGATGGAGAATTGTTCTCACTGTATAATAGATTTTTTCTGTTCTGCCATTTTTTAAAAAATGTTTTTATAATATCCTATGGGTGTATCTTGCTTGAACTAGAATACACTGCCCCCACAATCTCCAGTGGTACTGCTCTGTTTCATCCTTACCTGTAAGCTTTCACAGAAGGTGTACAAATAAATGTGTATGAGTACGGACAAAAGGCTCCATCGGTTTCTGATGTTGAGCATAAATGAGCCCTTAGTTCGACATTTGAAGTTGCGCAAAGAACAGTAAGTTGAGAGTTAGCAAGGAAATTCTTACATTCACTTAATAGCCAATTAACTTTGAGACAAACCTTATTTTAAACAAATAAATACAGATTTTAAAAAGAGTTGAATGAGTTTTGTTAACTGCAATGTTAAAATCGCATTATGGGACGTATTATGACTTGTTGAGAATTTGAAACTCAAAGTTATGGTATTGGGACTTTTCATTCTTGTCTTGGGTCTTGACTCAAGACTTGCTTGTTCTGAATTGGGATTTGGATCAAGATTTCAGTGCAGACTTGAGACCTACTTTTAAATACCAAAACAATGACTTGGTCCCACCTCTAGTATATATATTCTCTTGGCTGGATTTCCTCCTTGAAATAATGAAAAACAAAGTGGAAATATAGCAGTTATTTTCCATTGAATATGACCCAGTTCTTGTAAACTGTGCTGGCAGCACTTGACCACACTGATGACCTTTACAATGCAGCGACCCGCTCTATAGGCACAGAGGCGGGCATGTGACTCCCATATTGTTCAGCACCATTTCCTGAAGCTTGGCCCTGTCTGTCATGAGCATGACAGATTTCCCTCCCACAGAGTTACTGTCAGTGTGGGTGGTTTTGTGCCTGGCAGAATCCACTGTGATAGACACAAGCTCACATTAAAAGACACGGTCCCAGTGAAACTCTTCAGGGGACATAAACAAAGAGCAACAGCTCATTTGATCTTGTTATAACCAACACAACAAATGCACATTGCCTGGAGAGCACAAAGCTTTTGCACAAAACTACTGTTGGTGTGCCCAGTGAGCGATCCAATCCACTACATCTAATGCAGGTAAAACCAATGAGATAGAAAACAGACAGTGATGTTGGGATGAATCATAATGATTAGTTCATTTTACTGACTCGATTGATCATTAGAGCCAATTGGCAGCAAATGTAAGATATCCACATAACACAGTAGTGTTGACTTCCCAGAGAATAGCTACATCACTGCACAAATCCTGCACTGTGACTCACGCTCCACCATGTATCAATGCCTGGAAAACAGCTGTGTGATCGTCTGTGGCTCGGCCAAGAGGAAAGAGGCCAAGAAAGAGAAGGAGACAGAATGAGCCTGAAGGGGAGTGGAGGGGGGTAATAAAGATATATGGAGAGATTATAGTGGACAGGGATGGAGGGCACATATAGAAAGAGAGACTAAAAGAGTGAAACAAAGGGATAGATCAAAGAATGTGAAGGATGGAGCTTCAGCACATCTTTCATTCATCCCTCCCTGCAATGCCGGGACCAGACCTCAAAATTCATACAAGATTTCAGCTACCTTCACTTTCTATCTCTCCCACTCTTTTTTCTCCCTGCCTATACTTTGCTATTATTCCCCGGGGCTGTGTGTTACCCATCCCCTGACTTTGGAATTAAAGTTCTCCCCTCCTCCACTTCTAATCTGTTCTCTTCATTATTCTTTCATTACACATCTCTGTTCCCTTTGTAGTGCCTCCATGTCTCTGTTCCTCTTTATCCCCTTGCTTTAGGCTGACGTGTCAGATATTCTCCCTGTCAGGTAGCCTAATTTTTGACACAGGGTGGGGGTGGTAAATCACATAAAACAAGGGACTATAAAGTGGGCTGTGTGATTTATATTTTGCAAGGTGTGACAATATGCCTAAAAGAACCTTCAAGGAGTCGTATAACTGCATGATTTTATTTTTCTTGAAGTCTAAAAATGCTGACAGTGCTATCAGATAGGTTTTGCTCGCATGTTATGAGCTTTATATAAGTCATGGTGATGTTTAAAATGCCATGAAAAAGCATCTATTTAGGGACTCTTTGAATGTCAATGTCTGTCTTTCAGTCTGTAGGTAAGTTTGCCTTTTGACCTTGGTTCACCGTACTGAGTGGTTTAAGTTATGTTTATCGTGATAGCTATTACATGGGTTGCCATGAAAATTGGCTTAGACAGTAATGTGCCCCTGAGGAGGAATTGGGAGAACTCCACTGACATTAGGTTTGTTTACATGTTTTGGGAACTAATACTGCACATGTAAGAGATGCTGTTTAAAGCCTCTTGTGGCTCCAGAGGAAGTTGTGTGAAATCTGATGAGACTTTCCAGTTGCCAGTAGACCAAAGCTGTGTATTCAATTCCTCAGTTAACAAGTATATCTTCCTAGGATTTTTTTTCAGGTTTGTCATGTTCATCTTCATGGAAAATAGGTTGGTAAACAATACAAAGCAGTATGGAGGCCAGTGAAACTGTTGCAGTGGTGCACTACGTTTTTTAATATATATATCTAGTTCATTCATTTGCTCTTTTAAACTTATTGCAGACTAAATTTTAAAAGATGTTCAGGTGCTGTTTGGACAGAGGTGTTACAAAAGGCATAATATTTTGTAGCAGCCTTTTATTGCATTGCTCAGGCGTAGATTGCGTCAACTTCAGTGTCATATTTCCATTGCTGCAGATTGAAGCTGATGGGAGCTGGAACTGATGAATACCTGTGACTACTGCAGAGTAATACAAAACAGGTTTTTTGTCCAATAGCAAAGGGGCTCAACATGTTAGGAGTGCAATTCTAAATCGGCTTTTAGCTGTTCATTTTGCGCCATTATTAGGCCAGTATGTGTCCAAATTACAGCTGCAGCACATCTAGAAAAATGTTGGCTCTGCAATTTTATAAGCGTGCTGCTTGCGTTTGTCAGCAGAAATAGTGAAAATGATGTTTTGTTGACTATATTGACTCTACACCACTTTTTACTGCAGTTTAAAAGTCTCTCTGTCACAGAGATAAGGAAAGACAAAGACATCTGTTTTACTCCACCTTCCCCACATCCCTTTCAAAACAAAAAACGTCACAGTATCTGGACAAAATCCCACCAGTTGCATATACATTATTTTGAAAACATTTACAGGGCCGTGTTGTCAGCAGTGCGGGAGCTTGCACAACTTCATAAATGAGTGAAATTTGTGCTTATAAATATAAGAATACAGTACTAATATCTGCAGGCCGTGTGTGTGAAAGTATGACACATGATTTAAAATGTGCAAGGTTTAGGGGCTGGTGTGTGTGTAATTGCCTGCAGAGTAGACCGTCTGCTTCTGTTGTGCTTGGTGTTGTGTGTGAAAAAGGAGTCAGTGCAATCATCTCAACTTGTGTATTATTTCTGGTTGTTGAGAGGGCAGTTTTACTTATGTTGAAATGTTGACATTGATTTGAGCCCCACCAGTGTATAGCTTAGCCCCACCTTTATATAGACAGAAACATTTGTCTGCCGTCACCACTGCTCCAACTGATTGTCAAGCTTCATTTTCTTCATCGAGAAGGAACAATAAAGATTCCATCAACGAAAGAGCAGACCATTTTTATATTTATAGAAGGATACTGAGGGTTCACGGGAGTTCAACCATTCCATCCAAATGCTTTTGGGGATTTGGGGAATGCTTATGACTGTGTCCCCCTGGGTTTTTTGCGAGGCGGGGTTCTGTGGGAATATGGAATG